>NC_056725.1:602948557-603033557 GCF_019279795.1 Protopterus annectens | reverse complement strand
CTGGATTTGGAGTCGGCTACTTTTACAGTCTGGGTTCTATCACTAAGCCAGTTAGCAACCCATTGGGTGACGTAGGGATTAATGCCCAGCTTAGTAAGTTTATCTATGATTCCAGAGTGGGGGATGGTGTCAAAGGCCTTGGCAAGGTCTAGATAGGCTGTGTGGACCACCTTACCCTTGTCCATGGCTCTGGAGACTGATTCGAAGAAGTCAATCAGGTTCAGGAGACAAGATCGGCCCTTCACTAACCCAAACTGGGTGGGGTACAGTGTTTGAAGGTTGCCAATGTCTTTGTTTATAAGTTCCATGATAATACGCTCCATGGCCTTTCAGATAAGGCTTGTCAGATTGATGGGATGGTAGTTTCTGGGATTCAAGGTGGATCCCCCCTTGTGGAGTGGGATAACAGTAGCTCTGCGCCACTCAGTGGGCACGAAACCTGAGGTGAGGCTATGATTAAACATGACACTTAGGTGAGGTGCCAGTTCATATTGTAGTTCATGTAGTACACAGCCCAGGATGTCATCTGGCCCCATGGATGCTGTATTCTTAGCTTTGGAGAGTGCGCTTTTTACCTGTGTGGCCATTATTACCGGAATTTGGCAATCTTCCAGTATTGAGATGAGCAATTTAGGGGGTGAGAGGGGGTGAAGTTGGCACTGAATCGATCTGCCAGGATATTGGCAATATCCTTGGGATCAGTATATTTAATGCCATTCTGTTGTAGCTCAGAGCAGGTCTGAGCATTGCCATTTAGATTCTTGACATAATTATAGAATGCCTTGTGGTTGTCTTTGGAATCTTTGGCAATTTTATTTTCGTAACTAGCTTTGGAGGATTTTATGAGGGATCTCAGTTTCTTACTGAGGCTGGTAAGCGAGTTTTTTGCATCATGGGATTTTCCTCTTTTCTGCAACAGTTTCTTCCTATTGTTGTAAAGTTTGTTTATGGCAGGGGACCACCAGATTTGGCTTCCTTTTTTTGGATGAGAGCATCTCGGTTCTATTTGGGATGGCACGATTCATGCATGAGTGTATGTGCTCGAACAGTGCCCTAGTGTAGGATTCAGCAGTTGAACTTTCAGTTATTAAAGGAGACATGTCATTCCCCAAAACCTGTTTCAGACTCATGCATTTCCATTCCTAAGATCATTTTTAGTTTACAAGCACACAGACCAAGTATATGTGACAAATATGTTAATTATTTTGAAAATAATGTATGGAAAAGTTATTTTAATAATGCATATTACACTCACAGAAGAATGGTTGAATGTCTTTCAGGTTCTTTAGCTGTTTGCTGGGGTTGTGGCTTAAGTGATTCTGATATGTTGCATGTATTTTGGACATGTTCTTGACCTCCAAAGGTTTGGAGCACTGCTAACAACAGGTTCAAATCTTTATAGTTGATCCAGTGGGCTTTAACATGGCAAGTGGCCTTTTTGTCACAGATGTAGTCAATGTATTGACAATGAAACAATGGGGCTGCTAACTGCAACTTTTGCTTTTATAAAATGTTATATTCCATTCCATTGGCTCACCCCAGCAAAGGTCAGTTCAGTATATTTTTAATTCTAAGTGTAAAATATTTAAGACTTGCTAGTTAAATAATAAATATAAGACTCACTTTATTAATTGGATTTTGGTATGCAAACATTTGCTTCAGATACTTAGAAAATAGTTCATCAAATGGAAACTGCTTGTATGTTGTTCAAAGTTCACCTTCATTATGTTTAACAAGTTGATATGTCTACTTTTCAGTCTGATGTCATTCATCTTTGATTATCTATGATTTTCCTACTTTACTTACTATTATACTGATAATGTTAAGCTGTATAAAGGTTTTTGCTTTCCTGCAGTATTTTGTATATGTGCATTTTGCTGCTAAATTGTATTATATTTTATAGTTATGTCTTCTGTGATTTGTTGTACTGCATCAAGATGCCTTGTATTTTAAAAACAGAAAACCTATTTTTGACAAAACATATTGTGTACCAAATATGAAGAACTCAGTATCATCTTTTTTATATTTAGTATGATATGAGGAACAAATTAACTCCTAAAAGTCAGCTTCATTTTTCTTAGGATTTAGAATTACCAATTTATAAAATTATTTTATAAATTTCTGAACAGACCTGCTCCACACCTCCAGCAGGTGAGCCATTCCCAGGTTCAAATAAAAGATATGCCAAGTATCATGTTCATGGGTCTATATCATATGATCAACATTTGAAAATGTAGAGTCACCTTTACTCGACACATAAATGTCAAACTCTAAGTTTGTCGATTGGCCAAATCACCGATTTTCAAGGGGAAGAAATAGGAAGGCCAACAAATAACACCACAAAAAAACAAATGTATTTAAGTGGGGGGCTTTGCCCCCCACAACCCCCACACCCCACTAACTAAATATTCTAACTCCGAGACCGCACTACAGTCATGGAAATGGCAGGTGTGACAGAATGGCCATGATTTCTTTCCCTTGGAAAGAAATTGGTGATTTGGACATTCAACAAACTTAGAGTTCGACATTTTCGTGTCGAGTAAAGGTGACTTGACATTTTCAAAAGTTGATCTTCTAATATAGACCCTCTACATAGTAGTGATAATTCAGTATCTATTGCTGTAAGGCAAGCTACAGGATATGGGCAATACAGTAACTGTAGATCCTACAGGTCTTAATCACTACCACTGAGTATGACTTTTTAATTTTGTTTCAGGTAAAGCACTTTGTATGGTTCTGCTCCTACCAAACAATGATTTTATTACTCCCTTTTTATAAATGTTAATATTTTACAGTAGATTGATGCTTGGCTGAGTCTGGCAAGTGACTGGAATTCTTTGCAACTATAAATAATATACAACAGTCAGCTTCCAGAAATATAGAAATGCAACTTTGATGTAAAGGATATTTATCATAGTAAAAAGCTAATCGGTCCAGGATGCTAATAAAGTCATCTAGAAAAAGTACCTATTGTCAACATTCTGTTATACAGTTAACAAATCATGTACGCCAACTTAATATTTATGGTCAGTCTATAAGTCCTCCAATATCTGAAGGAAATGATTGTAAACAAAGAGCAATTGTTCAAACTGGTCACTGATTTTGCTGACAAGGAATCCTGAAAATTTCTCCAAGACCTAGATGATTGTGTCTAAATGAAATTACATTTAAAATAGAATAAGCCTCCTCCCATTTTCAGCTGGTGATGTGCATATTTACAATTAAAATGTTTGGCATTGCACTTCACTGACTGGAGTCTCAGAGAGAAGGCAAAGTTTAAGTCTCAGGTACATAACAACAGTATATACTAGACTCATTCCATCCACAACTCTTTTTTCTTCCTTTTTACACATGGGGTCAGGGTGTCACTTTAATAGTGGCAATCATCTAGAGTCAAGGTTCTAAAGTTCATTATTTTATTAATTGATCTTAGATACATGTCATTTTTTCTGATGATGCCTATATTTTATTATGTGGCCTACTATATATTAAATGGAGTTGATATTCACATGGCAGTACTGTTCAAAAAATTTCTGTTATAATGTTACACCAGTCTTTTTTCACTTGAATTGTGTATATAAAATCTGCGCATTTACTGTGGATAGACTCATTACTGCCTGAAAAAAAAAAAAAAAAACGTTCAAACTCCTTCCACTAACATTTTCAGATTTATCAACCCCCATTACTCATAACAACAGCCAAATGGCTTACAAAGAGTCAGAGCAGACCTCTTATTGGTATCTTAGTTATTTAAACTCATAGACTAAGGTTCCTTTAGCTGATTAGCTACCAAATACCTTCCTACAATCTCAGAAGCCAAGACCACAATGAGCCACTCTTCAAAACACTATCTTGCAAACTTCCTTGTACTAGGCATAGTTTTTCTACTCTGAGCCCAAACTCTGTAAATCTTTTCTATCTCATCTCAAAGGAATTACCCCTTACACAAATTATATAACCGAGGAGAAATGTTTACCCAAGCTAAATGTAAATGCTTGCAAACAGGAGACATAACATAACACCTCTTCCACCTCTGTCATCAAGGATCTCTATCACATAATTCCTATCTGCCTGTAGACTTTTACTACATTTCTTTATCCTCTTTCTTTTCTCTTCATCCATTTTTCATGTATTTACTATTCTCCCTTTCTGCTCTTCCTCTTATATTGTACATATGTAAATACATGAGTAATAGTAGCCCGAATGCACTGTAATTGGTAGCACAGGTTCATAGGTGTGTGCTAGGCTAATGACCACAAGGGCATTTTTAAGCCTAGTCATGCATCCCAAATGTCTGACAAGTTCTGATACCCTTGATAAATGTAAGCAGGGGCTTGGGAGATGAACCATTTACAGGCTACTTGTGTGCATTAGTGACACAGGTGCCAAACCAGGGATGAATGTCCTGTTTCCATATCCAGTTGTCCAAATTATACTTGAACTGGGTTAAGACAACCTCATTTTTGTTTGTTACTGAGATGTTCAGAAATGACTTCATGTTTTTATGCTTCACTTGTACTGACATTCCCTGTTGTACTATCTAAGTTAATCTGTATTACTGTTATGGTCTTCTCTGGGCAGAGACTGAAGTTGTTACTTTGACATAAGGGCTGTACACTGATCAATATGCCTTTTGAAAAACAGTAAATCTTTAAAGGTCCCTAAAAGCAAGCCACAATTGGCTCTTGCTTTAACAAACAGTGTAATGAATTACTCAGGTCAAGATGGTCTTGGAAAGAAGAAGGCTCATTTTCTGAGTGGCCAGGTCCAATAGAGGAATCCTTAACATACTCTCATGTGTGGAGTATGAGGGATGAGATGGTGCATATTTGACCATTCGCTCCTGAATGTAGGAGGTGCCTAGACTGTGTTCGGCCTAATAACTTAACACCAGCACATTGTACTGCATTCTAAAGGCCCCTGGTAGCCAGTGAAATCTATGTAATGTAAAGGCAATATAAGCATCATGTCTAGCGTTTATCAAAAGGTAGGCAGCAGTGGGTATGTTGGCACCTTAATCAACAGCAGCACCATGGAGCTCCACAAGTGAAATGTATTCAAGATAGTAAACAGTCACTCTTGAGCAATAAGTGTTTGGACCTGTTTTTCTGTTGAAAGGGCAAGCAGTACATTTGATTTTATGAAAACGAAAACCAAAAGGAAGAGATAAGATAATAAGTTCAAAGGGGACTGACTTATAATGGCACTGGACTGACAGTACACAGGGGAAATAATCTGCAAATAAATAACAGAAGTAAAACAAACATTATTAAACAGCATGGCAAGTCAATAGAAGAAACAAGAACATGTCGTTGAATGAACACACTACAGTGATACAGGACCTGTTGGCAGAGAACCAGGAACTGAAGGAGAGAGCAGATGTGGCTGAGGTGAGATTAGACTGCTTGGAGGATAAAGCAGTGGACTTGGGGGACTGAGCCAGAAAGAAAAATACTAAAATAATTGGCCTTCCAGACAGATATGAAGGAAGATAATGTGCCAAAGTAATTAAGATTTTGTTGACAAAATGGACTGGGATCTTGGAAGAGGATATCAGAATTGGAAACTGACATCAGAAGGGTTGAAGAATGACATCAGAAATGAGACATTGGTCATTTGCAATAAAGGAGATGCATTTGAAAGAGCTGTGCTAGCCAGGGAAACATTTGAAAGTGGGAGAGAACACAATTTTTATGGTCCGTGGCTATTCATTCAAGACAATGCCACGTAGCCATTGAAGAGACAGTGCTGAAGCAGAGGACTCAGATTGTGCCTACTATATTCAACGACCATAATGATCATTGCACAAGGCATAGCATGGTCATTTTGTAATCCAGAGGAAGCACTGGACTTTGTTAAAAGGCCTATCAACCTGCAATTTGTAGCAGATGATCAAGGCAAGCAAGTGCAAGATGTGTTAAATGCTGAGGCTGCTGTGGATGCAAACTTGCAGGGGAAGGAGATTGGGTTTTCCCCTTTTCGTGAATGACAAAAGCTAGCAAAGAAGGTGCAACTGATTAAAGAGGCAAGAAGGAGAGGAGAAACAATGGGGAGAATGAACAATGATACTTAAGGACTGTATCAGCATAACATCATTTTGGGCAGCGCAAAAACTAAATAGAATTTAAAAGGTTCTGCTGCTTACATAGAATAAACAGCCTGTTTAACAGGACAGTTTGACTGTAGACTGTTCAGTATGTTGCAGTAAAATGTTTTGTAATGTTCAAGCTAAAAAGATTGTTTGAAGTAAGAAATACAAACTGGTTAGCAGGCAATATGTTCATGGACTGATTAACCGAATAACGTTTAGAGGATTACAGTAAAATGTTATGATTTGCTAAAGTTATTTAGACTACTTGATGCTTGTTTTCGTTATTCCATTTTTTTTCCAGGATACAATTGAGCCCGATAAGAATAAGCACAAAATGTGTTGATACGCGTAATGGTGTTTCAAAAGGCACAACGGTACATAATAGAAAACAGGGGGTGGCAAAGGCAATTTAATAAATCGTCTATTCTTCCATTACTATGGTTTGAAAGCTGACACAGGGTATGGCCTCTCTTGGAAAGGAGGAAAGGGAGAGGCGATAGGATATTGTGAGGTGTACTTTGCTTTTTTGTTCCTTTCTTATTTCCAAATTCTTGCTAGATGGTGGAAATGTTACTCTGCATCTACTTATTTGTTGTATGCAACTATGCAATGACAAGGGCAGGAAGGTGCAATGGGGAGTGGGTACTGTAGGCCTAGGTAATGTAGGTATGAGCACTCAGGATGACCAGTGGACAAAACTAGATGGGGCTATATTGCAAAAGAACATGAACATCTGATGGGCAAAATTATTACAGAACCACTCACAATATCTGATCATACTGTATTAGATAAAGGAAGAAATTACCAGAAGAGGTCAAGCTTGAAAGACTCTGGGGGATACTTAGTTGTATTATCATAAAAAGGAAGAATAAGTGTGGGCTAAGGAGGTAATAATAAAGGAGAGAGAGGAAATGGGATGCAATGAAGAAGAATGGTGGGATAGAATAAAGAGGAATATCAAGAATTAGATTCAGGAAAGAATGAATCAGAAAATGTTGCACAGAAGAACATGCAGGAAAAGGTTAATGGCAGAACTAGTATCAATACAACAGATGAAGAGGGCAAAGACCAATCCAGATTGGGTAGAGAGAGAATAAGTAAGCAAAAGTTACGGGATGGGGAGGATAGAAAAATATGGGAAAGGAAGATTGCAGCAAAATGTTGCTTACTATGATTACACCTAAAGCAACAAGAGTATTAGCAGGCAGGCCTAAGAAACCAAAATCTTGAGAGGAGAATTTATGGGATTAGAATCAAAAGACTAAATTGGGAAGAAGGAATACTGGAAGGAATTCTAGAGGCCTTTAAGGAATATTACCAGGAACTATATCAGGAAGAAAGGGGAGAGTGTGGGAGTAGGAAACAGTGGGGGCAGAGTTGGAGGATGCCAGAGTTCAGGAAACCAGAGCAGACAGACAAGGATACTCTGATGGATTTCATAAGAAGGGAGGAACTGGAAAAAGTGTTTTGAAAGCTAGCAATGGGGAAGTCTCTGGGGAGAGATGAAATCCCTATTGACCTTTGGAGGTTAAATAAAGAGGCGTCGCGATAAATTACTGGCTAGTGTTGCTATTAATATATATATATATATATATATATATATATATATATATATATATATATATATATATATATATTAGAAAGGGTCAACCCAACAGAAAGTTGGAAATAAGCAATTATATCTGTGATACATAAAGATGGAAAGGATCCGTTGTACTCAGCTTTGTATAAACACATTTTGCTATTTAACCCATGGTTATAAATGTTTCATGGAAACTACAGCAGACAGAGTAGCAAAAATTATGAAAAAAATAACCAAAGACAATCAAACAGCCAACAATACAGTTACATTTATGCTGATTTTACAAGATGCACAGGAAAAGGGGAAGAAACTTTCTTTACTATCTTTAGCTACTGAGAAAGCATTTGGCAGGGTGGGTTGGCAGTATCTATTGAATGTGATGGAAAGATATTTTTTCTGCAAAGGTGGATTAGACTATTAAAAACATGCACACTGGTGCTACTATTAAGGTAAAGATCTTGGCAAGATTATCAGAGAAGTTTAACATTACAAGGAGCACTAGGCAGGGATGGCATTGTCCTCCACTTTCATTTGCAATTTACATTAAACAGTTAGCAGTGCCTATATGCAATATAGCTGAGAAGACTCAGAGAAAAAGATTGTCTTATATGTAGATGATATTGTATTGACCTTAGGTGAATGTGAAAAAGATGAAGAAGGCTATGGCAGTTGTTAGGGGAATTTGGAAAGGAATCAGGCTATAAGGTGAATAAAGAAAAAAAATGAAGGCAATGTGGATGTATGGATAAGAAATTAGTAGAGTACAACAGGCAGAGGACTTTTTTGTTGAGAAAATGAGGTCCTTAGAGAAATGGATAGCCAATGCAGTAGAGAAAACAAAGAAAACTATATTTGTGAGGGTAGACAGCAAAACCAAAAAGCAGTTAAAAATGGAAGGTATTGGGAGTGAACATAATGCTAAAGGTACAATGCCACACTATGATTACATGGGTCAGAAATTCTGGTCCCTGCCAAAAAATAGCTATTCGAAAAAGGTAAAGCAAATGTTTAAAGAGTTTCTAATTGGAGGTGGAAAACCAAGAGTAGGCTGGGAAAAGATGACTCTAACTACAAAACTGTGAAGACTGGGAGCCCCTGATTTGTTAGGCAGGATTTAAAGACTGGTAGATAAAGAGTTTGATGCAGATTGGAAAATAATGTTAAGGGACTGAAAGACACAATGGAGGAGTAAAAGGGGTGTTTTGACCATATTGTTGGAAGGGCCTAAAAAAGGAGTTAAGGAATGAATGGTTTAAGCAAGCACAGACTATACTTTTATTTTTTTATTTATTTTATTTAACATTTGTTGACTGGGAATGTCCGACTAGGTTCCACAGAGCCTGTTTTCAGCGAGAAATGCTCCAGATGCATGTCTTTGGAATATAACACAGGAGAACATGCAAACTCCACACAGAAGGCACCCCAGCTGAGAATCGAACTGGAGAACCTCTTGCTGTGATGCGACAACGTTAACCGCTGCACCACTGTGCCGCCCTACTTAAAGGAAAGTTGAGGGAAGAAGATAATGAGTTTCGGTATGAGAGGATGATTATGATGGGGGGGGGGTTAGAGAAGGATGAGAGGACTAAAAACAGTCTCTGGAAATGGATGGGGAGACAAGCAGAGGTGAAGTATTGGCCCCAAATCATTGAAGTACATTCAGTTAACAAGTGGGAAATAATTAGAGATTAATATCATTTAAGGGAAGTCTTACATTTGGAATATAAGGGGGTGCTGGATAAATGAAATAGAATTAAGACTGAAGTCAAAGAGGGAAAGAGGATGAATAAGATGATGCAGGAAAGTGAAAGCAAGAGAAGAGAGTGGAAACCCGCATCTGGACTATTAAAGTTAGGGAAAGAATGGTTAAGGCAGTGACAAAAGGCTGGGTGACTATCAAAGGGGTTAATGGGAAAAGATAATAGGTACTCAAGTGGAAGAAGGGGATGGGCAGAAATAATGGCATTCCTGAGATATGTAAGTAAAGCAAGACAATTTACGACTGCCACTTGGAAGTGCCTGCATAAATATTTCTACACCCCAGATAGATTAGCAATGATGTCCCCAGGTGTTGATTGAGAATGTTGGAGATGCAAAGAAGAGAGGTGAAAATGGATTCATATCCTTTAGGAAGATGGACTGATATAAGTGGGATATTGAAGGAGTGTTGAAGATGTTGGTAGGTGACAGGATGGCAATATCTCTTAAACTAACGTTAGCAGGGTATGTGAAAAGGGTCAAACTATGTACTAAGTGACAGAAGAAAAGTTGATGTTATTAGGGAAGAAATGCATCACCAGGAAATAGAGCAGAGGAACCCATTGGAGTGGAAGTACAGGAAATGATGGAGGACTTGGAACATTTAGAAATGCCCAGAAAAGAGAAAGAATGTATAAATAAGCACCTAAGGATTTAAGGAGAATGGAATGAGAAGGTGGAGAGATAGCATACCAAATTGGAAAGATTACTGGAAAAGATATGAAAAGACTAGGGGGAAAGCTCTGAAGGATGTAATTAAGGAAAATGAAAGATTAATATGACAATGTGTTTGTGTGTGTGTGTGTGTGTGTGTGTGTGTGTGTGTGTGTGTGTGTGTGTGTGTGTGTGTGTGTGTGTGTAAATAGTTCAAAGAGAGGTTGTTTTGATTAGTTTCATTTTGTGGTACTGTTACATGGCATTGAAAAAATGTGAATTAAATGGGCACTGGTGCTGAAGAGGGAGAATATTTAGGTATATACACTGAGCCCAAGGGGTATATGGAAGATTTACATTGAAAGCTGCTGCATTTGAAATAGTGTAAGTAGTTAAGAATTGTATGGAAATGTAAATTGTTTGAAGAATGTGTAAGCCTGTAAATGATCTAACACTGGGAAATGATTATGGAATAATTTCAAATAAAAAACTAGTGTGCAAACAGAATAAGAAGCTTAATGATCAAAGAGTTCATTACAGACAAGTAAAAAAATATTGAAAGTCAAAATCAAGACCGTTGAAAAATTCAAATAGAAAACATGACTAGAACAACCCAGCACTCCACACTCCTGCTTCTTAATTATTCTGCCTTAAAGATTCTTTAGAGGATGTATAAAATCTGAATCCATCCAGAATAAATCAGCTTGGAAACTCTAACATTGAGTCAATGAAAATGTCAGTGAACAGTTGTAAATGAGAAGAAATGTGTTGTTTGCCCAGATCACAAAGCTTATTCAGAAGAGATGATTGAGCATCCAGCAGACCTGACAACCTCAAAGATAGCACTAAAACCGAAAGGTACACCCCTTATCCCACCCCTCATATATGGTGGAAACTGCATAACCAAAAAACCTGGATAATGGCCAAGTTTTTAAATCTTTTCATTGATTTTTTTCCAGAATAAACAAACTAGTTGACAACAGTGCCTGCATGGTATGATACAAGCAATGATCATACTTCACAAAACACACATTAGTTTAGGAACATATAATAGTTGCAATGCAAGTTACAAAAGCATCATCTAGAAGTTTGAGCAATGTATATTTTTGATAGGGATCATCTTCTGTTTAGATCTTCAAATATAAATTGATGGAGAGAAAATCTTCCTGAATGTTATTCAAACTAAATAAGGGAAGCAAAATGAAGTAACAGAATTCTGTAATGGGTACCGCAGTATATGAATTTGCATTATACTTGTGGTATCTCTCTCTCTGTCTTCTTCTCACAACTGTGGCTATACTCCTATGTTTTATATATTGTATGTCAGAGGTCTTTGTATAGCCTCATAAATGGCATGCCAAGAAATGCCCACACAGTCTACTTTTACTATCACTTAGGTGTTAGTTTGGACAGTTACAGGAATCTTGTGTTCCATAATAGACAGTAGGACCCCAGCACTGTTCTGAGGTTGGGAACAGTTGTGTCTAGCTCTATGTGAGGTATTGATCATTGCTTTTGCCCTCCCAAAAGACATCCCTTTTATGCCCTAGCTAGGTTATCTGTACTGCTTCCAGTGAGATGCACTACTACCATCCAATCAAAATCAGGCCAGATGCTGGTCTTTGAAAAATCTCCTAAGTACCCATGAATGCCTCACAAGTTTTATCTGTTGGTGACCTTTGCAGAAATTGTGTGTATTATCAGCCACTGACTCACTACAGTGGCAATAGTTCCCTCAGACAGTTCTCTCCGAAGCAATTGTCCATTGCCATTGTCCTACTAATTTCAAATGTGTAAAAATAAGCAATGTTCATAGGGTGACACCTATTTCATGTTGGCTAAGAACCATTGTGCATAGTTAGCTAAAACAGGCCTTCTTAAGCTTACTTTATGACTGCTCAAGGAATCAAGAAAGGTTGCTTTCAGAAGATCCTGATACATCATCAAGGAGGAGAGATGACATTTGATTTCTACATAATAATGTGTCAACTGTTCCTAGTTTTAATTCATTGTATCACTTTAGGGGCAGGATAGCTGCTGTCTTCTTTGAGGCTTCTGTTGTTTGTCATATTGGAAATATTTCCACCGATCTTCTAGTGGCAAGCCAAACCTGGATGGTTCTAACATGTACCGTATTAAGCTCAATGAATTGCTCAGGACCATAGGGTCAGTTTCAGCTAAATCTCCCTCTCTTTCCATTCTTGCCAGGCCACTGCTAGTCCACAGAATGCATTGTCTACCACTGCTGAAGAGAACATGCAATATTTACTTCATGCACCTTCCTTTCAATTTCACCAATCTACTTCTATTTTTACAATGTGTGTACAAAATGGGATAAGTAACTGGGTGGTCTGTAATCCCTTGGAAAGTCTACATCTGGCCATTCACCCAGATAATGCTCATGCTACAGTGAGAATTATTATCATTTGCTTCCTTCTGAGCTTGCAGCAGACAAAGCCACCTTCAAAGGAAATACAATCTACAAGCTACTCATGTAAAGTACTATGAAGCCCTTTTCTATTTTACTGTGAACACCAACCATCTGGAAAATCATGGAATCTTGTCTCCCAAAATAATTAAAGTATTATTTCGATTAAGGTGGATAAAACTAAAATTATTGAGAATTAATATGATGTCCTAATCATATCATATGAGGGCACCATTTATAGTACAACTATCTTTCTTTGGTCTAAGAAAATAAACATCTCAATTCCCCTGTACTTGGACCCTGGTATCCAGGTGCAGACCTCCATCTCCAAATGACGGACTTAATGCCTAAAGCTGCTAACTTACAGATGGCGTCTAGCACATCCATCCTTGAGTACAGGCAGTATCACATTCAAATGCCTAGTCAGAATGGCACATCATCTGGATATAAAAGCACTTCAGGCAAGAACTTCTGAGGTCTCACCAATGTTACCCAGGGAAATTCTCCAGAGTTCAAAAATCTATTCAAAGGCCCCTTGGTTATTAAACAAAGAAAAAGGATAAAATGTTACCCTGCTGAGTTCCTTTCATTAGACTAAAGGCTTGAGTTAAGGAGTCATTCGCTTAAGTCTTGCTGTTAGACTGACATATAGCAAATGCATGAGCATATGAATTCTGGCCTAATACCCATCATATACACCACCTCAAACATAATCCCAGGGTAGGCTAACAACAGCCTTGAGAAAGTCCAGTATAAGCATTCCTGAGAAGGATGTCAGCTTATTGTAGACAGGAATGCTGTGAAAGGGATACCTAACTAGGTCACTGCTGCCCCCCTCTCCTTCAAAATCTTTGTCTGATCAGGGCCTACTAATTCTGTCAACAACTGAAAGATACCTGTACATAAAACCTGCACAAAATCTTTAAGGTTTCCATTCAGAATGTTAAACGTCTTATTTGGTGTGTTAGTGTGATGGTTAATTTATCTGTGCATGTGTTTGTTGGATCCCATGCATCTTGTTTGGTTTTAGAAGTACAAGTGAATCTTTTCATGAGATTCACTTGTATGTCTAAGTTTTTAGTAGTGTTACTTATTATTTTTGTTGAAATGAATTGCTTTGCTGCATTTCTTGTACTGTAAGTGAATCTATTGTTTAGACAGAATTTGCGATTATTTTGCTTTGCTACCATGTGGATGATCTGTGTGAGATTGAACAAAATGGGTTAAGGACTTTGGTTTTATCCTCACTGTTGTATAATCTCAGAGCTGGTGCATTAAAGTAGTGAGGATATGTGGGTGCAGGAGAAACACTTTTGTTTTAATGTTTGCTTTCTATTAGTTTTCTTGGTTCATATATGCTGAAAACTTGAATTAATGGCATTTGTCTTTTCAATACAGATTCAAATCTTTAGCTAATAGAGTATCAAAGAAAATATATGATAGCTCTAGGATGATGTAGTATCCTTACCTTATTACTTGAAAAAGCATTATAAGGCTTTCCATCAGATTTACCTTAAAGGCACCTCTCACCCTTAGCCTCTTCATATAAATCAATAGGTGTACTGTACCATCTAAAGTATTCCTGTAAAATTATAAAGTAAGTCTATTGACCTCTGGAACCTTATCTCTCTTTAGCCTCTCAATAACCTTTTTAACTTCTGAAACTATAACTGTGATGATTATTTTTTTCTTTCTCCAGGGAGGATAGCTGCAACCTTTCCTTCATCTGGTTGTCCAAATTCATTCTGCCATCTGCTGAGCTTCTCTCTGTATTTTCCATTGCTGTTTATAGAGTAGAGCAGAACTCATAAAAATCTGAATCCTGTTTATCCCATACACCGTCATGTCATTGGGCCATTTCAGATAAGACTAGACAGGGCCAAGGCCACTTCACCAAACACCAGCACTCTGATATGCTTACACTCCACCAAACAAATTTAAAATGTCAGTCTATGGACAGTAAAAATGCAGTCCCCTGCAGCAGCTACTTTCTTCTACATTTTAAGCACTTGATTTCATATTGTCAGATTGCCTGTTTAACCTTGAAGTATACCAGGTGTCTCTGCAATCTTGTCAGCCCCCTTATTGATTCTATAACTTGCTGTTAAACCCCTGCCTATTACCATTCTGAACCAGTCTTATGATACCCATCTTTCACTGGATGACATCACCTTTAGAGTTGGTGTCTAAACTACCTGGCTATCACTGTAAACCTTGTCCACCACACTTCTTTATTTGAATAACACAGGAGAGCATCTCTGCACTCCCAGCTCTTGAGTGGACACCTCTATCAAGCAAAAAATAGGGCTGTTGCGACAACTTAAGCAATCAAGGTCCAAAGCTTGGGACACAAAAAAATAGTCTGTTCTTCTCCATACAAATAGTATGCATAGCCATTCTGTCCTTTCCTCCATGCTGTACCTGTCATATGTCTAGAAATGGCATTGGCTTTACTATGTCCTTCTAAATGAGACACAACGCCCATGAGCAGAAAGAAAATGTAAAGTTCAAATCCTGTACTTAGAACCACCACAGCTCCTGTCATATCCAGCACTGAAAAATCTGGGGCTAATAACTTCTGATGCAGTGACTTTAACTAGGATTTTACTCAGCGTTGGCAAGTTACCACTGAAGTAAAAACACATTTCTAGTGTCCATAGTCTGAGCACCTTACACAGGCTGTATTCTTCTGAGTTTTTATTCACTTAGTTAATTTGTTGCAAGTCCTTGGCTAATCATGAAATGTTATCATCTGTAGGCCATGGTTAAGCAGCGGTCAGCTGCAGTGTCACTGCTGAGGGAGCTACTGATCTTGGGGTCATCTTAATCTTCAGACAGTTTGCAGAGAACATCAGAGCTTGTGAACAATTTAGAATGGGGAAACCCTCTCTCCAAGGGAGTGTGTGTCCACTTCATTTGTGACTTTACTATAACAAGATGGAAAGAAGTACTGTTGTCCGTAAGTGATTTTTCTTGTTCAGATAGCTGTAATTCTAACAATGTCTTAAAAACAGGGGCATGTAAGACCTCAGGGTATAAGATGTCTAAATGTAACAGAGTCCTAAAAACACTGGTGCGCCTCACTGTAACCCATCATCCTATTGCTGTTATTCTCATAGTACATTTATTTTGTACATTCTCAGGAGTCATCAGTTCCCCTGTGATATAAAAGTAGAACATAGCATCGTATTAAACAGCAGGTGTATATGAATTATACATTCCTGTAAATTTGGAGGAGATTTTGGTTGTGAATGTTTTAAAAATCAGCCAACAGTTCTAAGACCTAAAAAAAAAAAACAGTCCTATGACCTTTTTTCTGTATTGATCATAACCCAGCCAGATCTTTCGAAACCAGAGTAACCTCAATTGCTTTATTTAAGACCTCTGACCTGTCTTTTAAAGAACCAAAGTGCACCACTTTGCATTTATTATTATTTAATAACAGACCAGTTTTCCTTAGCCAGGTAGAAGCAATATTCAAGTAAGAATTCAAAATATTTTATTATCACTGTTCGTATTTTCAGAGCCAGTTTTTGTATCACATTTGTGAGCAAGACACTGAAAGAAAGGAAACACATATCAAACAATATATGGCCTAGCAATGAACCTAGAGTTACTTCAGTACAAATAATGCCTACCTAACTGCTGTCCCAGAGTAATTACTATCTATTTCTTATTGGCCAACCAATGCCGGATCCATTTTATCAGGTATAGATTTACATTTCTGTGCAGGAGACATTAAATAACAACAGCATGATGGAGTTTATTAAAGGCATTGTCAAGATCTCAGTTATGTACTATAACACCCAGACCATTGTCCGTGTAATACCAAAAAGATTATAAAAGTCAGCCAAATAAGTTAATGTTGTCCCTTTTCTTATAAATCCTATGTGTGTTACATCTAGTTTAGGACCATACACTTTGTCTCCTTGCAGTAATAGGTTCATAGGTTCATAGGTAGGTACTATGCTATTAGCCTTAGGGCCTATATAAGCCTAGCCAAACGGTACCCTGCCTTTTGCCACCCAAGAAAATTATTTTCCTGAGCCACAGAAATGATCCCTGGGGTGAATTTCCCATCTCCCATCCAATCATCAAGATTTTTCTTGAAGGGTGCTAATGAGGAGCTTTGTTTGCTATAGATAGGTAGTTTATTCCAGAGTATGGGACATCTCTGGGACAGGAATCTATCCATCCAGCATGTTCTGTTTATTGTAGTAATGGCCTTCAAAGTCCTTTGAGGTGAAAGCCTGACTTTAACTCCTCAGCAGTATAATGTAATTTCTCAAACTAAAACCCTACCATTACTTATCACAACCCTTACTCAGTGGAGTCATCATACCAGTCCATCTAAATCTGTAAGGCATCATGAAACAGCCAAAACACAAGGAAATGTCCTAGTTGTAGGTGACTCCATAGTGAGACACACACAGGTATTCCACTCACCAGGCCAAGCAAAGATGCCGTCACAGTGAGCTGCATCTCAGGAGTTAGGATATGGCAGGTGTCCAGGGCTCTCAAGTTCCTTCACCTTAGTATACCTATGGTGCAGTCATTATTTATGTGGCTGTGAATAATGTGTGATGCACATCCCTGCATAGTATGAAGAGAGACATGACAGAGCTGTCAGAAAATGTATCTATGGCTGGTATAATGTTAGCTTTCAACAGCATCCTACATTCAATGAGAATTATCCTACAGTACAAAAATCATGACTGATGTCAACAACTGGTTCAGCTACTGCTGTCATAGGGGTTCAATGTATGTCATCCTAGAAACAGGTGGTTGGCTGCCCTACCTGCTTTCCCAGAGATCATCTGCACCATTCACCTCAGGGCTTTTACATATTGTCCAGGAACTTCTCTATCCTCATAGTGCCTTTTTAAGGTGATTCAAACTTCTTCTTGTACCAACCTAGCCAAATTAAATCAGGACAGTATAAGAAAGGTGATGCTTAGTACCAGGAGCTTAAATAAGAAACTGCCATGCTTAGAAGCCTTCCTCGCCTTGGAAAAAAGAAGTTTATATCATTACTACACCTAGCTCCAGTGCAGAGAAAGCACACACTGCCTACCATGTTCAGTGCTATCACACATTCAGGTCATCTAGTGAGGGTAACTCTGTGACTCCATTACCTCTAGATATCTATAGCTAGATAATTACTATGAACTCCTTCACTTCCTAGTAACTATAAATAAGATGCCTTACTCCTTCCTGGATAAGTACAGAAGCCTCTCTATGCCACCTGTAACACACAAGGCATATCTAATAAGCTAGATACCCTTACTATTTAAGAAAACCATTTTATACCTGAAGATTTGGATTATCCTTTTAACTGCAATATTTATATCCCTACAAAATAAGCACTACCTAGACTTCATTCACTGTCAGAACCAAGCCCAAAACATTCACAAACCCTAGCATCGTGACGTGAGTGATTTTCCTATGGCAAATGTAAAGTATTTGATGACCTGAGGAGTTTTAAGGACCCCCTTGAGGATCTTAAAGCAAACACTACTGCATTTGTAGAAGCTTTCTGTTGTCACCTTTATACCTGCAATCAGGACATTGATCCCGATCTGTAACAAATAAAATGTGAAGTTTAGGAATAAACCTCATTGATGGAACCCTAGAACAAGCAAGTTCTAGAACAAGAGAGAGACAAAAAAGTCCTGTCCCTTAGTACTAAATTGAAAGTACCACATGCAAAATTAAACTCAGAAAGTTAAACAAGGAGTTTACAAATGAAATCCAGTCTTCCAAACCCATGTATGAATTCAAAACTGCATCCTCTGTCAAAGACAATCACAAATTCTTCTTCAGTTACATCAGAAACCATAGTAACAACACCCAGCACCGCCATGAGTTGATATATAACGGATCCGCCTTAAGACATATCTGATCTACTTGCAGACAAATTTAGTTCAAAATTTCCCCTCCCTCTCCACCAAACCTACACATGCTTGATCTCGTATTGGTCTCTTCTTCATACATTACCCTAAGCAAGTCCTTTAGGGTCTTGGTGGTGAAAAATGGTAAAATATTAGCACAATAGGGTTAGAATGAAGCACTCTCTTATTGTCCAACTCCACAATATATTCAGCCTTAGCAAATCATCTGACTTTGTGCTTGAGGCTTGGAGAAATTATGTTATCACTGCTCTATACAAGGTAGGTCCCACTACTCATTCGTTACTATAGACTCACATGCTTCATATATAGTTCAATGGAGTACATCATTACAGACCTCAAAAATGTATTGACCCAAATCAGTTTAGTTTTCATGAAGGGTAAATTCTGTTTGCTTAGTTCAGTCAATGACTTTGAGAAAGATACTGAGGCCTTGAATGAGGGCAAATCAGTATATACAGCTTTCCTTGACTTAGCTAAAGCATCTGACACCATTCCTCACTTAGGCATTATAGAAAACTTAGCAAACTAAATATAAATTGCTATGTAACCTTATGGATAGCAAGCTAGTTCATGGATGGAACCCAGCAAATTAAAATTCTGGCATACTGTCCTTGAAAAGGGTTGTGATCTGTGACATCCCCCGGGTCTCAGTACTAGGGCTGCTCCTGTTTGGTATTTACTTGTCTGATATAAACAATGATGTCAGAGGCCTCTGGCTGATTAATTTGCTGATGATTGTATTCTTGGAGCCATCATGAACTCCCTTGGAGGACTTTAATAGTCTACAAGGATGACTATCACACACACAGAAACAAACAGTGCCATGACCTTGGTCTAAAGTTAAATGCCAGAAAGAGTAGCATTGTATCTTTTGACAAAGAGTGGTAACTTTGCTCTAACATCATTAATGGCACGCCACTCAAAAGAGACAGTTATCTGAAAGCTGTGCACATTTGTGAATAATGGAATTTCCTTCATTTACTACATAATTAAACAAGCTGATTAGTAAGGGTATTTTCTCCAGGTTTACGGATATTATCATACCTATCTACTCCTCCCTTTTTTGGTAAACAGTTCAGTAGAATGCTCTATTCGGCATGTACCTGTCCACATATATGCTCCAACCTGAAAGACCCCAAAGTTCACTCATAAAGAAAATCAAGGCCTTGAGTTCCATTACCTACATAGAACACCATAAAGGCGTATGTCTTCTCAGTCTAATATAGTCTACTTAACGGTGACCTCTGCCTGCCCTACAAGGGCTCATATGACCTGCCTTGGGTGACTGCCTTCATATTTAGAAAACTGAACACTGTGAACATAGTGTCCCTAGCCAAAATTCCTCTAGTATAAATACCACTTTGGGTCTCCTCTGAAAAGAAACCACTAGCCTAATGGGACTAAATCTGTCAACAGCGGATAACTGAAATAAGTAAGGAAGGAAGGAAACAGAATAAAATAAATAATAACGAGTGTCTCTCTCCCTCTTCATATTCAACAAAGTAGCTCCCTAACCCTCTTCAAATGCAACCTAGATGAGTGGGTTTGTAACTGTAAATGCATCTAGAGTCTTACCCCCAAAAGCCATCATAGAAAGAAGTGGTACATAGGGAAATTTCTTTGCAATGGTAATGCTGAAAGTATAAATTTAAAAGCTGTTTTTTAAATAGCTACTCACTCAGACACAAATAAAATCATATTGCACATAAGTTATGCAGCAGGCATTGTCCATAGTGATTGTTTCTGTTCATCAGCTAGCAACAAATTACTATTTTAGTAGTGTGCAGGCAGTGACTGAAAAGAAGCATGTAGAAATAATATAAAGTCACGGTTTCACCATTAAATCTAATCAGTACCCTTACCACATTGTGTGTGTGTGTGTGTGTGTGTGTGTGTGTGTGTGTGTGTGTGTGTGTGTGTGTGTGTGTGTGTGTGTGTGTGTGTGTGTGTGGCAGACTGCAGGACAAGAAAAGGAATGCAGTAGATGAATGAAAAGGAAAGCAACGACTGCAGCGATCATCATGATCTCACTCCTAATGTAGCTGGCTGACAGCTGTTTGATGGTCAATTTGAGCATTTATGTCTCCTGCATATCCCATTAAAGACCTTCTCACCTGTAACACCTCACAGCTGAACAAGTCTGACAGGTTCACTAAAGTTCATTTCATATTAAAACTGGGCAAAGGTGCTCAAACCATAATGTGTGTGTGTGTGTGTGTGTGTGTGTGTGTGTGTGTGTGTGTGTGTGTGTGTGTGTGTGTGGGTAGTGCATGTGCGTGTGTGTGTGTGTGTGTGTGTGTGTGTGTGTGTGTGTGTGTATGTGTGTGTGTATGATGTGTGTGTGTGTGTGTGTGTGTGTGTGTGTGTGTGTGTGTGTGTGTGTGTGTGTGTGTGTGGGTGGTGCGTGTGTGTGTGTGTGTGTGTGTGTGTGTGTGTGTGTGTGTGTGTGTGTGTGTGTGTGTGTGTGTGTGTTTGGGGAAAAAGACACAAATTCAGCTTAAATCATAACATTGCTGAGCATGCTTTTTACAACACATATCTCAACTGTAACAAGCACAGGTTGAAATGGATGTCAACCCCCCATACCTTCCATGCAGAGTGGCTTCTCACTTACATAGCCTTGCTTCATATAATTTCCTTTCATGATGGTGTACTTCTCTCTCAACAGCTGCAGATGAGAGGGCTCATAATGTTGAGTCCCATGATGGACGCCTGGCCAGGTTGCTCCGTGAGTGTGGTATATATGGATTTATTATGCTAACTATAGTGCAATAAGCAAGAATGAGTAAAGCATTTACTGCAATACAGTATGCACCATAAAAACTGTAGTGTAATAAATGGACAAGTAGAACTGTAGTGCAATAAATGAACAATAACAACGGTATTGCAATAAACAATAAACAATACCAATAACAGTAAGCAAAACTGAGTACAGTAGGATTGTGTTGTCATAACCATTGCAGTAGAGCTGCATGCATTGCTTGTGTATGGTAAGGTTGCTACAATCAGGGATAACACTGTAATAGCTGTAGAATGCAAAACTAATGGCCTGTAAACTGTATTGTTTAACTCATAGTACAGTCCAAGGCTGTCTCCAGACCAATATCAGTCACATAATCCTCTCTGTTCCTCCTACATCTGGTAATAAAGGTATATATGTAGGTAGCCCACTCTATGGGCAAATATTGTGAAGACTTCAGACATTTATCAGCAATACCAATAAAGTGTTAAGCAGCATTGTTGATTCATACAGAAATCTGTTTTAATAAATGCAGTATGGCTGTATGCCATCCATGTGTGCTCTACTGTCAATGCAGTCAAGTATGCAAAACGTTGTCAGTCACATAATGCTCTCTTGGCATTCAAGTATTATTGCAACCAGGTTCCAAACCTGGCATCATTCTTTGTTAAGGAGATTTTGTTCATTTATTTATAAAGCAATATGTTCTTGGTTTGAAAGACTTTACAGGTATTTGAGTTTTATGGGCATGTTTCATTTTCAGTGTATGGTGACTGAATGATGGTCACCAAGCCTGTGCAAAAGATGCTTGGCGGCACTCAATTACTGATTTCCAGAAGAATGACAAGAGCTACTTCAAATTAAGAAAGCATTGATGCCGGGGTTGAAATGGTAGAAGACAGGAGAGCAACAGCTAAAATGATTAGCCCTTCTAACACTGCATTTTTCAGCTTTACACTTCTAAATAAGAATGCACAAATTGGATGAGATCTGGCACGGTATTACTGAAAACCAACAAGCTGTACATTAACAGTAAAGTCCAAATACACCAGTTTATGAAGCCAACAAAAAGTGCCTTAAAGTGCCCGTAAATCTTTCTTTGACATTGGTATATACAGTGCATTCAGTTAAGAGTTTCGTAGCTTTAACTTTTTCATAACTACTATTGGCTGTTATACGTGCTTAGGATTGCTCACAGCTGCTGTTAGAAAATGTGGGTTTATACTATTTTCTCCATAATATGAAGGATGATGCCAGGTTTGTAACCTGGCTGTGATAATACATAAGTACTGCTCCCTTTTTCTGCCACTCCAGGAAAAAATGGTATATGGTTGAGGTAGCCCATGTCATGAGCAGATATGATTATGCTAACATTTCACAGACAGTTATCAGCAATACCAATGAAGTGTTAAGCAGCATTGTTGATTCCTAAATACATCTGGTTGCATATTCCCAGAATGGCTGTATTCATTACGTATGTATTAAGCTGCTGCAGTCAATTTTACATTTTTTGCAGATGTCCCCTGCAGTCACAACTATTGGGTTATATTCCCATGCGTGCCAACTAAGGCATGATGAATGTCTAGTTTATGTACTGTACACAAACATGCCTTTCAAGTGTCACAATTTCATGTAATGTAATTAAAACTGCCTAATCCATCTGTCACAGGATTACCAGAAAAATGATTACCTGGAATGCAATGTAGTAGTTATAGAAGTCCAAATTATGTAAAAGTGTTCTGTGTAGTTGTGTACCTGCATTTGTTATTGCTCGGCCCATACTGACCAGTGCTAACAGCTTGGCAAGTATGTACATGCTACATCAGCTATAGGAGAATTGTAGTCACTCTACTCAAAAACTGACACTACATGCCTGTAGAGTATTTATTATCAGTGTTTTCAGGGGTATAGTCTGCATTGCCAGTAATGGAATTTCTCTCTCTCTCTCTCTCTCTCCCCACCCCTTATTTTCATTTATTTATTAGTGTTATTTATTGTTATGATTTATTATTAACATATTCTGTTAAACTAAATATATTTTTGCAAAATGTGATGTATTATTGTTATGTGTTATTATGATTCAATATTAACATATTTTGTTAAACTAACTAGTTTGTTAGCCTTATGGTTTACTTCTTACTGGCATGCTGTTACCACACTGAGTGTTATGTTATTTACTGTTGTGTTACACATAAAATACATAATATGAATTTGGATTAATTAAAATGATGTTCTATTCTGTTAACACTAACAATGGTTTGGTTATTACTAACCTTAACTTATTGCTATACCTCAATTACTATAGCACGTCAAGGTAGGCCGGTTTTGGCTGATCCACCTACCTTGCCTCAACTGTCCATGGCAATGGGTTCCAGCACATCTGGGACGCAGACCAGTCATGGCCCCTCTGCTGCCCCTGAACTACCTGTGGCATTGGATAGTACAACCCCATGGGAGAAGGCCCGGGACCCCTCTGGGAGCGATGGTGGAGGGGGTGTTGTCACCTGGAATGAGCTGCCGGTCTTGGTGCACAGGATAGTCTACCGTGGGTTTGACCACTGCCTGCACCAGACTGAGGGCATGTTGGCTAGCCTGGTGGGGCAGCCTTGCTGAAGTACCCAGCCTCCAGCACTGCCACCCTCAGGGCAGTGAAGGAACAGTACCAACAGTCCCATGGGTCGGGATGTGAGTTATGTTGCTGCTGTCTGGAGGCACATGGGACTTGGATTCCACAACACCCTCCCTATCCAAGGTGCTCACCCCCCTAAATGTGTCACACACTGCCCCTGTCTGCTGTCTTGTCTGTCTGCAAATGCATCCTCACCTACCCAACTTACCTCCTTCAATTGTACCTATGCTCCTTCCCCAACATTCCACTCTCACCTTGAAAAAAAAATGGGCACCTGTCCCAAATAAAAAAAAATATCGTCCCATGCATAGCTCTGCATTTCATACGTGTCCACTGGACATATGTAATTTGGTCCAATTGGCTTGACAATGCAGTTATGTTGTCCTCATCCCCCTCTCTGGGGTTGAGAGTTCAAAGTCATGTACAAATTCTGTCAAAGTGCACAGTTGTTGCTGTACAAGAAATGGATAGCTATGGTCCTTTCCTACACCCTTCCTGCACATCCCTGTCTGTCTTTCACTATGTTTTCCCCCTGCTTGCACCCCATTTCACCACATTCCTATCTCCCCATTTTTCTTTTCTTTATATTTTTTTAGAGCATTGCTGCATGATGCACCGTATTTCAAACCCAAGACCATCGCACCTGAAGACTGCTGCACTAACTTGCACACCACACAACTCTTAATTAAAACAGGTGGTTTAAACAAAACATAGTAATTGCCAGTTACAGTCATTAAGCATGTTTCAGTGGAGCTGCTCTCCACTTAGTGCCACTGCGCAAACTTGATTAAAAAGTAATGGAAAATGGGAGTGTACCTTGGACTCTGGTGCAATAGTACACCACTAGAAAGCTGAAGACATAATAATGGATGTAAGGGAGGCCTGTGATAGCAAGTAAATATGCCCTTCAACAGTGACATGTAGAAAGACACCTGCTAAGGCATTAATGACAAAATTCATGTCCAATTGGGACCCTGGTGCACACATACATCCATATAAAGCCATGCACATACTGATGGATGTAGAAAATGTATATCACAGCCTGTATGTGTGCACATATATCTTGCAAATACACCTGCTGTAGCAGTGCCTCAGTAGCTCAGTTTGTTAATCACCTTGAAAACAGTACATTTTGCCACACACAGTTCTGGGTTCAAATCAGGTGGTGTGTAGAAGTGAATGTAAACTATTGTAAAGGCAGCAATTAATGACTGAGTCATGCACTCTTTATCCACACAATCCATTTCAAATGACATGTCTGCCTTTCACTGATGGAAGTCACAGACCTGCAGGTAGGAACACACTTCACATATCCCTGTAGCAAAACTATATGTGCATAAAGTGTCACATCATGCATTAATATGCATTCACAGAGAATGTCAATGGAGGTACTGCAAATTGTTGTTGTTCTTCTTCTTTTGGCTTTTCCCCGGTTAGGGGTTGCCACAGTGGAACTCCGGTCTGCTAATGATTGGCAGTAGATTTTTACGGTGCCGAGTTGCCAGCCCGATGCCCAACCTTCAACGAAGGCACGCTCATTCACGCATGTCTTTCGAATGCCACTCGACCACGAGGATGACATGCAGACTACATACAGAAGGTGCTCCAGTCGAGAATTGAATGGGAGAACCTCTTGCTGTGAGGTGACAACGCTACCACCGCGGCTTCTCAACAGAGGTACTGCAAATGAGGGTCACTGATTTCAGATTGCACCACACAATCCTTCCAAAGTCACTGTGTAGATTATCACAGCTGCACAGCTAGCATACACATTGGAAGTCCTTGCTTGTAACAAGGCCGGCCCTCATATACACTGCAAATTACTACTAGACTGTAACACATGGCCTGACAGTTGCCCAACTCATGGACATATTCTTATATTTATACCCCATCTTACACAAGGACACACCAAACATGTTGCCTAGTACTCTGTTATCGATACCATTGCCTAACATACTTACCTTAAACACATACCTTAACAGGAGTGGAAAGGGTAGCTTTACTCTGGCTCTGCCTCTACAACAAGGCTGACACAGCTCCCACAGTTAGTCTTACAGCTTGTTGTCCTCCAAAGTGTTCACAGTCTCTGCCTGTGTCTATTACCTGCAGCAGCAGCTGCAGCCTGTAGCACATACTTTTCTATGCAAAAGTTTCTGCTACAGACCTACCCTCTGCAACAATGTAGTTTCCTCACGCCAGTAATGTCCAGCACAAGATATCAGAAAGGGGCCCTAATCTACATGAAGACCTTATTTATTGTACAGTGTTTGCATGTCATTGGCTGATGACAGTGCAAATCAGCTGTGATGGCTGCAATTACCATTTCAGACACAAATTAGTTTACAGGCAATCACCTGCTGATGAGAAGCATGTTTACAAGGCAAGCAGCTGGCTATGGGGAACCATTCTGTATGAGACTTTACTCACACACAGCATGCCTTTGTGAAAACTTTACTATTACCACATATCAATAGAGGAGTACTCTACTCCATCAGCTATGTAACTCATTTTGTGTATAATAGGATGCAGATGGGTGAATAGACATACGGGGAATAGGGATTACAGCATTAAGCCTGTTTTAGACCTGTGATAATGACATGTCATTGATCTCTTGCTGTCTTACACATACAGTGGATGTACTATACATTAAGGGTGCATTTTCATTTGTCATTGTGGCACACTAGTCTCCTTGGACTGTCCCGTTATAGTGGTTTAATAGCACACTGCTATTATACATACATATTACTGTGTGGCACTGTTCTTATGAAATATTATTGGGGGGTTGCCCATAGGGGACACACCATAGTAGACTTGAGTGTTGGGTGAATGATCATACAGCAGTATCTATCATGGCACACATGAGAATACCTGACTATTGCTACTATCTTAGTTGTATCCACAGGAGTATGATATGTGTGAGCAAGCAGTGGATAGTGCCAGCCATTTTTCCTTGCTGTATCTTTACATAGTGTACTTAAACATATGTGATCCTGTAATGTGTTCCCCTTTTGTTGTCTTCAGGAATCATGTACCTTAGATGTCATGCACCCTTCTCTGATGTGGAAAATGAAATTATACAGGAAGGACTAAGGCAACATCATCACATTCTACTGTCCAGGGGGAGGCAAAATAGAGAACAGTGGGCTGCATTGTGGGCAGACCGTGTCTGTGATGTGAATGGCACAGGCCATCAGGGCAGGACATATGAGAATGTTCAACACCAAGCAATGGACATGATCAATGCTGCACAAAGAAGGGCAGCAGATGTAGCCAGGGATTGTGCCATCACTGGTGGAGGCCCTGCAGTGGAACAACCACTCTCAGCCACTGAGGAATTCCTGATGAAACTAGGCACACACAACAGCTCCTAAGCATCCACCACACCATACATCGTGGAGGTGGGTGCCACAGTGTCCACAGCAGAGGAGCAGGCAGGTTGGCTTACTGTTATCAGCATTGTAATACCATAGCAGTCAGTGTGTCAGGCTGTACATACTTTTACATGGGTGTCAGGTCTTTGTTCTTTGTGGGGGAGGATTTAACCCCAGTTTTACTCATACTCAGAATGTGACCAATACAACAAGTAACACAGTAACTACTGTAAATATGAGATATATGGATGTATTACCTTGTTGTGCTGCAAAATGTATTGGTACTGACATTACCTCACTCTCTATCACAGGTCCATCAGGTATTGGCCAAGGCTGTGGTCCTGCTCTTGGTAATCATGACACTGTTTTGTTAAGGAACATTTTTATTTTATTAAAGTTAAGGGCAAGAATAATGCCCTATTTAAAAATACATGTGTAAACAGAGTATAATGTTTTAATTTCCATTCTGGAACAGGTACCTAAGGATCTTAGTGGAGGTTGTACAAAATGAAACACTTTGGCAGTGACAGTTAAGAGCAGATAAGCCTCCTGGTTCAAATGAGGCAATTACTCTAAAATGCCTTTTAAAAAAACAAAAGGTTGAAAAGGAAAATAAATTAGGCAGTGAAACGTGTATTTCAATATAGTTGTTAAGATAGGTGAACTGGGTTTTTATGTGTTGTTTTATCAAGTATAGTTTCATATGGATTCATTAAAATGTAAATCTTACTGGTCAAGTTTTACTTGATTTACTTGAAGTGATTGTTATAAAGGTCTTGAGTTGAATGTGTATTTTGTTCTGAGGAAGTCATTTTTGGACGAAAGTGGAGAAAAAAAATGTTTGACCACTACTCCAGTTGTGGGTCTTTGTTACTAAGAGTATTGGTGGGTTTTGTACACTACAGTGCAGGTTTTCATGTACCACTTTTTTCTTATCACAGGTGACTGGGGGGTTGATGTCTGTCCCCTAAACTACCTGATAGTGTCTCTTCAGACTCTGATGACTATGGTGGCCACAGTGAGGCACAGGTTAGGGTGCTGGGGGCTGAATTTGTCCCAGAGGTAGACATCTCTCTTCTGCCTCCAGTGTCACTGCACACAGTCAGTATGCCCACACATTCCCAGTCCCCGGAGGACACAGATATTGGACAGTCAGACGGTGGGGACATTGAACAAGAAAGTGTGACAACTATGGCTCCAGTGAGTGTAGACAGTGGCCATAGCCAGAGAGCTGGCAAGATCCCACACAGGCAGATTGACAGGGGTGCTTGTAGGAGTTCTACTGTTTGTTCGCCACCTCTTGCAGGTGTCACATCACGTGTCACTTGGCACATGTTTTGGTCCATCCTGGAGGCGCAGGCACATTCTGAATGGAACACCAGATGTATGCTTAGGATTATGCGACTAAACTCAAAATTACCCTTAGAAACAAAGCATGGGCTTTATGGTGTTCTTCTAAAGACCCTCAAGATCACATTACATACAGGCAATCCAGGAACGAAACCAAAAAATCAATTTTACAAGACAAAAAACAGTACTACTGTAATTTACAGACAGTAAATCAAAATAACCCTCAGAAGATTTGGGCAGGTTTAAATAATCTACTACATCCTGGACCAACTTCAACCCCAATCCCTGCTGCTACTATTGATAAAACCCTTGAAGATGTTTTAACCAATTCTTTACTGAGACAATTCAAGCCCTAGCTAGCCAACTACCTCCTAGCTCCCCTGGTCCTGAAAGTAGCACCCCTAGAAACCTACTTGCGTTCAGCGTCCAACCAGTCGCCACTTACCTTATCCGTACCTTGATCAAAAAATTAAAACCCACTACATTTTCTGCTGATCAACTCCCTGCCGAGTACCTACAAAAATCAGCTGATGCTATTGCTTACCCTGTCTTAATACTAATCAATTGAACCATAGTAGAAGCTAAAATTCCCACCATCTGGAAAATATCCTACGTAATCCCACTTCACAAAGGAGGCAGCTCTACTGAATTCTCCAATTATAGGCCAATAGCTATACTCTCCCCACTTGCAAAGATTATGGAAAAATGTATTCATAGACAACTCATGCACCACCTAATCCAGAATCACCTTATGGCAGACACTCAGCATGGCTTCCGTCCTCATCACAGCACTACTTCAGCCCTCCTAGCCTTTACCAACACTATAAACCATAATCGCAACACTAATTATATATCCTCAGCCCTCTTCTTGGATCTTTCCAAGGTATTCTATATGGTTGATCACCAACTTTTAATCCACACCCTGCAAACATTCTGTCTAGATACTGGAGCCCTTCAATGGTTTCAATCCTATCTGAATGGTCGACAGCAGGCTGTCCTCTGGCAGAAAAAACTCTCTAACCTTCTACCTAACATCCTTGGAGTACCACAAGGCTCCATATTAGGGCCCTTGCTGTTCTCCATCTTCATTAACGACCTTTATACTGTTTTCCCAAAAGTCAGCTATATGCTGATGACTCTACTCTGATTTGCTCAGCCACATCTCCAGTAGAGTTATGGTCAGCTACCCAGACCACCTTTAATACAATAGAAAACTGGCTTTCTGAACATCATCTGATCCTAAATCCCAAAAAAACTAAAATGCTGTTATTTTCACCAACACGTAGGTCTACCGCTTTCACCTTTACCATAAAATCAAATGATGGCACAATAATCTCCCCTGACCCCTCTACAAAACTATTAAGTGTCATCATAGACAATAATCTAAAATTTGACCTACATGTTAACCAAACTATCAAAACCATCAATAAAAAAACTAGGGTCACTTTACAGAATAAATGCCTTCCTAACCCCTCCAGCTAAAATTGTCATAGCTCGCTCTCACCTTCTTTCAACCCTTCTGTATGCATCCCCTCTACTCTCGAATTTAAACAAGACTTTTCCTTAATAAACTCTCAATTTGCTACAACCACATTGCCAGGTTGCCTTTTAGGACACATCAATGCATCAATCTAAATCAGCTTGGGTGGCATGAACTACCCAGCCTAATCCAGTATAACCAACTGATTATGGCCTATAAAATCATCTATAATCCGGACAATACTCCTACACTTAAAAATATTATCACCCCCTATAACAATCCTAGACCGCTTCGATCCTCTAACAAACTACTAATTCAGACTAGCATAATTAATAACACAGCCGGTGATTCTCTCTTTGCAAACTCTGTAAGTAGATCCTAGAACTCTCTTCCAGCTGATATTACCTTACTTTCCACCTTAGGTCAATTAACTAGACTCAAACAACATTTGTCACTTAACTGGCTATGTCAATGTATCAAGCCTGGCTAACTCTCTCTAGAATGTGTAAAAATCTGTTAACCAGTTGACTGTGTAATTTAATTTAATCCTGACTTGCGCTCAGAATTAACTGTAACCTGTGGAACTTGTTTAACTTGCTTACTTATGTAATCTCTGTAAACAGTCTGTTTGTAATATGTAATGCTGGTATTATGTAATGCTGTATCTGCTTACCCTTGGAGCTTTTCTCCCCAGGTCTCCGTTGAAAATGGACATGCATCCAGTCAGACTATCCTGGTCAACGAATGTAAAATAAAAATAAATAAAATTATGGATGCAGCACAGTCTGACATCCATGACTGCCTCCACTGCATTGGGACACCCTGGATTGGTTGACTGATGCAGTGGACAGAAAGTGGGCTGTGACAGTGTCTCTCTTGGACCACACATTGTCTGTGCTGGAACATGTGGTTGGAGGTGAACACTGGATTCATGGACATATGTCAACAACCTCATCTGCTGAGAGCCCACGTGGCCATGCACAGTCACTCTCCCACAGTGACAGTACATCCAGCACTGCAGAGGAGAGTGTGCTGTCCACACCACAATGTGGCAGTCCATGGGCTTGTGGTCCTGGTGTTCAATAAGGGACATGGTCCCAGCAGACAGCAGTTACACTCAGTTATTAGCACCACTTCTGACCTTGGGCATGGAGTTGCCAGTGCAAATCCTGGCACAGACAGGGCCAGAAACGGTAAACTGTCAACTCTACCATGTATGGTCCAAAGCTGTCCAATGTGTACACATGTAAGGCTAGCACTGTGCTTGAATGTGTACACACTCACACACCACTGTCAAATGCAGCTCATCTACAGACACACACGGCACCTTTCCATGGTCCATCTTACCTGCTTCCCTTCCTGACTCAGACACATGCTGTCAACCATTTGGGGTCAGCCTAGGCCTCATGCACCCCCAAACAGCACCCTGTGCAAGTGATGATACCTGTGCCACATCCCTGTCACCTTCGCCATCAATGCAGGGAAATTAAGCTATGTGTCTGATGTACAGGGTGACAATATTAGTTAACATGTAATTGTGTAATGCAGTGTGGTTTTGCCATGTTACTTGCAGTGGTTAATGACAGATACTATATGCTGGCATTTGTCACAAGTATGCCACATACTTTTGTGCACCTTATGTTGTATGATGTTGTAATGGCTGTATAGTTAGACAACGACAAGTGTGTTACGGACCTGTTTATGTTCCAGGAGTCTGTTGGAATAACCTATGGATACACAGCAGCAATAAAGCAGCACAGGATGGCATGTCAGCACAGCAGAAATATGTCTTCTGCCAGGTACAACACTATAAGTGCATGGCTCCATAGGTTCATATGTGTATAACATGCTAACAAGGACAATGGCGACATTTAGCATACTTGTGCATCCCTAATCTCTGAACAGGTCTGCTACCCTTGATAAGTGTCACCAGGGTTTTGGGAACTCACACATATACAAGCTGTGGTGACAGAGCTGACTCATCTACAAATATCCTGTGTCCAGTACAGACAGTTGCTCGACACCAGTTATAATTGTCATGTTCTGCATCCCATTTTGTAACCTGCACATGCTTTGCCACAGCAGATGTATGCTTCACATGCATGTGGGCCTGTTTCATGTAGGGTGTACGGTCTGTATTACATACCTGTCTCTCCAGCATGTATTATGTATACCACAGTGATGTTGTGACTGTGTAAAACAGGTGAGACATGTGTTAGGCCTGTCATGGATATGCAAGAGATACACAGTGGGATCTGACACCTCCCTGCATGGAGCCATACACATCCCCTCCAAAGAATTTAGGAGACAGACTACATATGTACAGTTGTGACACAGACTCCACAGGACATGTTATCTACGCTGTGTATCGGTGTACCATGGAACCTGTGTGGCCGCTACAGTTGTATGATATGCCTGTGTAGTGACATAGCAAGGGTGCCATTGCACACAATGATAGCTGTGATGACTGCCACATTCAGTATAGCAATGACAGTCTGCGATTTATATCCCAAACTTGTCGGTATAGATTGTACAACAGTGAATGCATCCTCACATCTTACCGACCAGTGAGAATCAAAGGCTATGTTGCTCTCTGCGTCCATAACTCCACATGTAATGGCTCAACTGTGTGCGGTGTGTGGACACTACAATATTTTGCAGGGTTTGATGATTTCCCACAGGATAGTATTGCGCAGTTGTTGGCAGTTACTTTGTCAGTGGCTCAGAGAACAACTGACTGTGTCTTAAGCCACCCTGGATAACTGTTGGTTCTGTGTGGGAGTCTGTGACAGCTCTCAATATGCAATCACCTGTTATGTACTCAGTCAGAGGTCACTGACAGTGGCTGTGACTGCAGAGAGGGAATACATAGACAGGGTATGCCAATAATGGAGGATAGTGAACTCCACTGGTGACTGGCATCATTGCAGCATAGGTCTCCCAATGCTATCTTCCCACAGTATGACTGTCAGACACTTGCACATCCACCAGCTGACATAACACTCTGTACATGACATACACAGCTTCCAGCAAGTTCTGCTAGCCTAATATTGTTGCACACCTTGCCAGGCCATGGTTGGTGGAGTGAGACTTATGTTCAACATCCATTGCATAGTGTAACAGTCAATGGGCTCTGCCAGTTACAGTTGTTAGGCATGATCTGGCCTTGAGCAAAAGTAACAGTATTTGGTCCAGTGTCAGTAAGTGTATGACAGTGTCAGTGCTCATATCCATGCTAACTCCTGTGATGGAATTTCAGATGACATGACTCAGAGATCTGGGGACACCAGTTGGCACTACATGCTCCCTCTGTGCATGTAAGTATTGCAGTTACTTCCAGCATGTTGCAAGAAGAGAGTCATGCAAGGTGTCTGTACAGAGCACAGACAAACATGTTAGGGAAGTGGACTATGTACACACTGTGTCACTTATTCATGCTGTGGCTCAATTGCCCAAAGGATGGTCCAGGTCCTTAACTACAATACCCTGCAGCAGTGCCATGACATCCGCACATGGGGAATCAATGTAGTGCATCATGTGTTTACCAATATAAGTAACCAGTACAGCTCCCCCTAATGTGAGGTCCTCCCTGGTGGGATCTGGCCGCAGATCAGTCTCCTTAGAACTACTGGCATGTACCCCCTTTGCAGACAATACAGACATATATGTTAAAACAGCCATTTACTACCTCATGTGGGATGGTTGACATTGTGTGACTGCACCTCCCCCTTCAGATGGGACAGGCAAGTATGCAGAGCTCTAAACCCATGCATTATGTCAGCAGCATTATAACTGCATGAACTCAGCTGTACATGACAGGAGGGACACAGGCTCATCATGGCTCAGCAAACCTGACTGGTGGACAACTGCCATTAGCAGGTTGTACAATAACAGGTGGAAAGTGCTGTGTGACAGTTGGGGTGAGGGTGCCCCCCCCCCAACATGGAGGCATTACCTCTTCAGTTAAAAGAAGCACATAGTGTTGTTGTGATATTCTGTAGACATGGTAAGTGACAAAAGGAGCCACCCACATAAAGGAGAACCACAACACACAGTGTAGTTACATGTGTGACCTCAAAGGACAGGCCCAGATTGTCGGTGACCTCATATGTCATGATGCCACATATGATGGGTCTGTACGTATACCTAACCTGTACATCCACATGGTCTGCATCAACTACTGTATACTCCCTTGTCCCCACCACATGTGACACATGACATTCCTACAACCTGTCCCATAGTTTCCTATTTACAGAGCAGTTTGTAACTGGCCTCTCATTGAAAGATACACAGCATCTATTGCACATGCTAACATTCCAGGCTGCATTCCACATGTGATCTGACAAGGATTACTGACACCACTGGGAAACCCTTGCAGTCATACTGACACTACTGGCCTCATACCAGATAAGTAAACAATGACAACTGTTATACCCTTGCAGAGAAGTGGTGTATCCACTGACTGACATAACTATAAACCTCTTTGAGTATCCATATCTGTATGCCTGTAGGGACAATCATCATGGTGCTGACCAGCACACATATATGTTATCTACACACAGGTGACTGTACACTGTTTGGATGTGTGAAAGGGGGAGCATGACTGTTACACATGGTGGGCATTTCCAAGGCAGTCACCAAGGACCTGGGTGAGGGCACATCAGGGCATACAACCCCCTAGAGTGAGCTAATCCATCAGACTATATCCCCTGCTCAGGTAACATTTACAAAGCATCCACTTAGGCATCCAGGATATTGTCATTGCACGGGTCACTAAGTGGCCCATTGCTGGCACACATATGCAATGTAGGGACATCTGCCACCAACAGCTCATCTGTAAGCAGCAGTGCTCAACAGGGCACAGTCCTGGATCCTCTACTGCTTGGAATCCATTCGGCCACAATACACGCAAATGATGCTTTCAAATTGTGAGCACCCATAGAGTCTCTGTAGTATGTCACTATCTTGCAAGACGGTATTGTGAACACATGCCTTTTGACATACTAGTGGCCATAAACTCCATGCAAATATATACATCGTATCATTTCCATCAGTTAGACCTATGTATCTGGTAAGTAGCACATCAGTAGCAACATGTGATGTACATACTCAGGATGAACGAACTGGGCACACAGACTTGACCACACAGGTTTACACCTAATGTGCCTCAAATCACCATGTCCCTGTAGTGGTGTGGTAGGAATCATATGGCATAGCTGAGGCCACAGTCACTTGTGAGTGACATAATCATAACCTCCAAGTACTCTTCCCTCAGCATGCCAATATCTGAGTGCAATGGTCATTTGGTAATGTACCTTTCCAAGCACTACTGGCAGTTGCACACAATAGTATCGTCCCTCACAAGGACACTTCACGTCTTCAGTATGTGTTCAATGGGGATCATCTGCAATGAGTGTCATTGTCACCTGTGACATATAGACTATTCAGAAGTAATCTGTCCCTTGCATATGGGGCAATGTGTGACCCTGCTTGGCTGCCTATCTGTAGGAGGCATAGGAGGATGGATAATTCACTGTAAGGACATTAACTTCATATGTGACATTAGTACTACATGCTTGTTGGAGACATTTGTCAGACAGACTTAAACTCACCCTTGAAACAGAACCATACCTAATGTCACACAGAGCACCTCAGTGCTCCTCAGCACATGCCATCTGCATGATTGGCTGGGCGACCATCATCTTAACACAGGGCATCTGCCTGTGCTCCTCTTGGACTGGGGCAATATGTGCTGATATTGTAACTATGGGTATGAAGATGTCTGTGATTGTGAGGGCTGTATGGCCATTATCCAAGTGAAGTTCAAATGTCCTGTGGTTCCATAACATGATGTAAACTGCTCTAACAGGCTCACACACAAACATGGCTACATTGAGGCTAACACCACTTCCAATCACTGCGTACAGGACACTCCAAGATGCAACTACCTACTGCAAGTTGGCTATGTGTAGATGTGAACACTTACCTATGTAATAATACACATTACAGATCACAACACATGATGCCCACAACGCACCTCATGTGTGCTAGTACTATCAGTTCAGGACATATTATGCTTGATGACATCAGCAGGCCTTGTTGCGGTCAGACCTTTGGGAGGGGCCCACATCACATGCTAAAAATAAAATACTGCACAACCCTACCTATTTCTAAGTTACCATGGTGATCATATTTATGCCATCTGGACATATACGTGCACCAAGTAGCCTGGAGTGAGATTAGAACCCCTACCTATGTAGTCTTACACACTATAGATCACAGTATTTATTGCACGTGCCATGGCTTAAGTCTAATGCTATACTGTCAGCTGGTACTCTTAAGGTGGATGACATCATTAAGCCTTGTAGAAGAGGGCAGTTTGGAAGCCAGCAGGAAGTTACAGGGCCAAAAAAGTGCATAACCATTGCAGGTGGATAGCCCATGAGGGCATGGCAGTTGTTTTGCAGGGGTGTACACACACATGTGCACCAAGTAGCCTGGAGTGAGATTAGAATACCTCCCTATCTAGTCTTATTCACTATAGATCACACTACATGTGTGGCATGTGCCCCAGGTCGAGTCTGTTGTATAGGTGATTGCAGGCACAATACTTGTGCATTACACAATCTAGGTTTGTGTTGAACAGCATCTGTGGCCTGCAGAGTGATATTGCTTCATACTGTTATCTGCATCTAGTATCCTAGCAGTGGGATAACTGTTATTATCCTAGCTATGTGTGTACAGTTACCAGTATGGTCATATGTGGCTGCTTGCAGTTAGATAGGCAAACCTGTGGGCAGGAGCAATGTGCCCTGTCCATGTGTCTATTGACAACATTGTGCATTCCACCACCTGCTCACTTGTGTCTCTCTACTTGGTGACATCCAGCAAGCACAGGGGTCTGTAGGTAAGTGGATTATGTACTGTTGCACCCTTAGTTTGGATCCTTTGAGCAACAGTATGGATGTGTGATAGTGAAGATTTATTCATCATTACTATCGTATGTAGGCAATACAGACATCCACAAACATATTTTATTTTAACATTTGTGTTCTTTAAATGTATACACCCTGATTTTGTATTTGCATTTTAAATTGTATATTTATGCTTTTGTATACTGTATATTCCATACTTTACTTATGTTATATTATGTTAACTGCTTTTGGAGCTTTTCTCCCTGGTCCTCCACTGAAAATGGGCTCTGCTTGGCCCAGTGGACTTCCCCAGTCATCAAACTGGAAATAAATAAATAAATATTTATGTAATTTACAGGCATGTATATATAAATGCAGCTGTGTATGATATGTATATGTGTTATGCAGATATATGGGGGAGAGTCTATGTATCATTGTGATATATATGTATATATATATATGTATATATATATATATGTATCTCAATATATATCTATTTAACACTACATAGCAATAGATACAGTATACTATGTATATGAGAGAGAGATAGTGACATATGGATATGTATACGTATATGTCTGTATGTATAGGCATATCTGTACATAACAGGTCATTCTGATGATGCAGCAACAGATTTGTGCTCATTTTAACTAAGAGTTTGGGCACACCCAGTGGGACTGTCAGTACTTATACAGTGACTCCAGGCCACACGTACCTGTACTGCAGTCTGGGATTTTGTGTGTTACAGACCATACCTCTCAAATGCCCAGAGTTTTGCAGAACGTCCAGTTTTGTCTCATACTCTTGCTCTATTCCTCATAAAATTTGTGGTTTTCTGGAAAATCACTTGGATGAACTGAGGATTGAAGTCACTAAATAATGACATACATTTGAGTTTCTGACTTCAAATCCTTCAGAAAAATGTCTGTTGAAACAAACCCTGTTATTCTAGCAACTTTTTTCACTTTATGAGAGCAGTATTTAAAATATGCCCCTATTTGTGGGCCTTTGTTCCCCCATTTTGTTGGGTTTTGTCCAAATTTCTTGCACTAAGAGGTTGAGAGTTACGTTACAGACAATGACATCAGTACTTGTTTCTGCAGCACTGCACTTCACTCAAAATATCCACAGCATTTCCCAGCTGTCTTCTGTACTTAAAATGTGACTGAGGTTCATGTTACATCAGACACAGAATGACAGCATGTGAAAACACCAACAAAATATCTCACATGCAAAAGATGTGAACACTTCCAGATTAGAACCATTAACCCCATCACTCATGCTAACTTCCCTAATCCACTGAGCCACACAGGCTGCCAAACAGAGAGGAGTCATTTTGTCACACATTCAACAGCATGAATATGAATGTTGTTATTTCTGCTTTACAGAGTATTATGTTACAGCCCTGAGATTGCATGGTCTGCTGATATGCCATTGCTGACTTACTGTTAAAGCAGTTATAGGGGAACACTGCTTTGAAGGGGGTGGGGGAACAACAGCACATGATCTGCTGGGATAGACAGTAGTCCAAATATCATGTGACCCCACTGTTTAACATCTCCCTTGACTGATGTAGTGAATATTCCAACATGAGGCCTAGTGATTATTAAGGGACACATACTGTTGGACTGGGTATCTGTAGTCCCATGTGGATGTTACAGCTGTCCAAATAGCCCACTATATTTATTTGCATAAATGTAGCAAATCCACACATACAGACATTATATATTAATCTTGGCAAGTAGTGTGAAGGTTAAAGACTTAACTTGTGAATGCTGCAGTTGATGGAACTGTAGTTCAGGGCTGACTCTGTGTGATGCAAGCAGTGCACAGCCAATACATAGATAGGTATAGGTTGGGTGGGTTGCCTGTCATCAACAATTTCACTATATGCATGTGAGTAGGAGTAAGATGTCAGTCCCTTGGGCCCTAGGATGTCAGCAAATGTGCTATGCATTGTCTCATAGCCAAAGCCAGGGTGTACTGGGCACACCTACGTCTGCCTACAGGGACATCATCAGGGGGAGTTCCTCCTCCGAGTCCTCCTGTGAGTGTGGCTGTGGTGACCTAGGCACTAGTGGGGAACTGTGTATCCCTTCCCTTTGCTGATCCTACTGCAGCTGTTTCCACAGGATCATATTGTGTAGCTTGGCATATGCTATGAATATCTGTGTACATGTGGCTGGAATGTACTGCAGGGCTCCACCAGATATATTGAGGCAATGGAACTGTGACTTCAGAAGCCCAAACACATGCTCTATGATGTTCTTAGTTTGTGCATGTCCCTCATTATAGCATTCTTCTGTTGGTGTGTGTGCGTTTTGGGTGGGTGTCATTATCCACAGTTTCAATGCATAACCAGCATCCCCCACTTAATGGCAATTTTGGATTTTCCCCCCTAGAAAACATCTTGTACAGCTGTGCTGCATGCTAGATATGGTAATTGTGATAACTGCCAGGGCTGCCAGCACACATATTTATGATAATGCCCTGGGTATTGCACACAACCTGGCAGTTGATGGAGTGGTACCCCTTGAGGTTGATGTAGATTCTACCCTCCTCACCAGGTGGAGACTTTATGTGTTCATGAGTGCAATCTATGGCATCCATTACCTCAGGTTAGTGTGCTACATGGTAGAAGTGTTGCATATTTCTGGCCCTCACCGCGGGGGTGAAGGCAAAAGATATGTGCTTACTGGCATGTGGTAGCATGGCTTCCAGGAACTGATGGAGCACCCTGGATTCTTGTGCCTGTGAGACTCACATCATGTCCCCAGTTGGTCTTTGGAAGGTATCTGATGTTGTATCCCAAGGGCTATACATACCTTTGTTTCCATTGGGATGGGTTCCCCTCTGTTGGCTCTGGCTCTGAGTTGAGGGTGGCAGAGCTCATTGAGGTCTTGTAGTATGTCCCTGTCCACCCTGTAGCACTCTTCAATCTCTAGGTCATGTAGCCCCTGGAAGGCTACCCTGGGCCTAAACACTCTTCTCCTCCTCAGCCTAGGCCTATTGTCAGCAGCAGCAGTATTGACTTCAGCATCTAGCACATACATATGTAGCAGACCTGCAGCAGCCCCTAGCATTATCTCAGTTAGAATTCCCAAGTCTGTATTCCAATGGTGCAGAGTATGGGGGAAGAATCAGATTGTAGGGTCTATGCATACTTTATAGCTCTGCTGTTGATGCTGACTCTGTCACTGGCTACCTATGATGCATTGTACCTGCCTAGTATATCATTAACATCATTTAATGGCCTTAGTTTAAGTTAAACAGGAGTCAAAACTAATTAATATGTCATTGGCTTTTAGAGACACTCATCCCTGTGGCACACCACCCATTGGCTTTTAGCGACACACAGCACTGTGGCACACCACCCAAAAGAATGGCCCATAGGTAAACAAAGCATAGCACTTAATACTCACCCCCCCCGATTTCCACATTCAGCATAGAGGCACACCACGCAAACACATGGAAACATGCTCCCCTTAGCTAAACAAAGCTTAGAAGTTAGTGCACACACCCACAGAAAGGGCACACTCAACATGGCAGCACGCAGCACCAACAGGTGCAGCTAAGCTGAAATAAGCTTAGAATTGTTGGACACACCCTCTCCTGATACCAGCTACCTTCTCTGTAAACACCAACATAGTTCTCCGCCTACACAGAGGGGATATGAGGACATGATTACCCCTTTATGCTATTCAGTAACTCCTCCTCATTTGCATAGGGATCCATGCTCATAGCCTGGAAACTACATGCTTCAAAGCCTTACCAAGTTAACAACAGCAGCAATGCACCATTCCAGATACTCTATGCAGGGTCCCGTAATACATTTCTGTCATATAATATTAATTTTTTTCCAATTTTTAATTTTTTTTAAAACATGGTTGTGCACTCCAGTGCACTGCACAAACTTGCCCAGATTATTTAAAAAAATGTAATTTAACTTATTTCCTTTAATTTTTTAGACACATGGAGGATAGTTTCGCTCATATCTGTACATGGTATGCTATTTCTGTCTATCTATGTACATTTTTACAGCCTCTTTTGTTTGTCTACATTCCTGTACACAGAATTTTTCCATGTACGCTACAGACCCTACACAGGGTCTGCAGAGCTGTCTATTTGCTTGCTGGATCAAACTACCTGACTCATTTTCACGAGATTCACCTGCTTATGAGGTGATGTGTATGCCATGGAAGTTTCTGTGTTGGCTCACTCATGTGTGCCATTCAGCAGCACTTACTGAATCTAAAAATGTTTGAGGCTGTGTTAGTAGTGCGGTGCAATGCCTACATGGAAAAAAGAACCCATGTATGCTTTATTAAATTCACCCCTATGTCTATATATATGTTTAAAGAGAATTGTGGTGGGACAAAGACTCCTACAAGCTACATTGGACCCTTTTGGAGTAAGGGATTAATATATCACTTTAAAAGTTGACAGGTTTCTTAAGTATGGAAGCTAAATATTTTCCACTAACAATTTTGATATCCAATCATTTTTGTAACACAAACAGATTATTCCCATGAATATTTGGACATAGTGTCACCAGGTATATGTTATTACTCTCCTTGTTGCATTAGTTCTATCTCTCCATATACAAGTTGTTCTTGAACAGCAATTTATGCATAGAAAGAAATTTTGAGCAAGACTGAATGAGTGTGGGATCTGGATGATACAATGAGTTGTTGACAGACACTAGAACAAAATCTAAAAAACCCCATAACTCCAGCATTACTAGATGACTAGACCTATGTAAAGTTCTGTATGAGTCGCATCTGCAGCAAAAATATTGCTTTTATGGAAAGTTTCTATGATTTCGTATAGTGCTCAACTACAAAACAAAAGACAATTCAGTATTGTCAATACCTGATATAAAACACTTTCAATTATAGATTATTTCCTATTTTATGTGTATTTAGATAGCACTGCCTCCAGAGTACGCATGGAAACTGTGAAGTTAGCAACAATGTGCTTAAGGAGAAAAGCATCAGATACTATGTTATGCAATGACTGACATTATAACTATATAAGAAAAAGGTTTTCACTTATACAAAGTATGCAACATAAAACTGGAACCAGATTATTATTATTGTTATTATTATTATTATTATTATTATTATATTTATTTATAATTTCTTTCCATATTTTGCAAGTTCATAAACAAGTAGAAATAACATGAAGAAATGGCATTGGTATTTACTAGCCTTAGTCTTTGCAAAGCCTGTGGCAGAAATTAACTAATGAATCTATGGAAAAGTGCATATCTTTGTATGGAAAATTGTCATAGTAACAATGTAAAATTATTATATAAAATAATTATTTTAAATGAATAAGAGGAGATCATAGTTGTTTGGAAGCAGTAAGGCTAAATGTTACTCAGACCCAAAACAGGAAAAACAACATAAATCTTTAGATCACGGTTTTCTATTTCCCATAAGGCTGATTATGTAGTGTGTAGAGGACCCTACATGATAGAAAAATGAATTCAGCAAGTCTGATTTTTTTCTTCTTGTTGGACCAAACCTTTCAATTGAATATCCAACATCCAACACAATGTGTTATATTTGACAACTCACAGTGATTTTTTTTCCAATTACCAAGAAGTTAGTTGAGATAGCTAGCATAGTAGTCTAGATATTTATTCAAGCATGCCTGCAAGTGTAACCATGGTGTTATGTATAGTTCTTAGCTTCATTTCCTGCACCTTCTATTGAAATGTATCCTTCCAGTTTAACATGGAGTGTCATCCTTTTGAAAAAACTGGGACTACAAGATACTTAAACCTCCTGTCTACACTTAATTGTGAGATGAGACTTACCTTTCAGATTCTCAGGAGATAATAGTTAGGTACCCAGATTAAGTATAAGACTGATGTGCCCAAGTAACAGCTCAGCCTGAATCATCCATACTAGGGGTTATGAAATAAAATATTTGCTTTTTTACCACATTCACAAAGGCTTATGTTTTCCTTTTTCTTGACAAATAACCTTTCATAAGTTGTTAGATGTCAGCCAGCCTGATGTATTAGCTTCTATGTGCTCTAGCTTACCTGAGGACATTACTGAAGCCAGACTATACCATCATCTGGTTACCAAAGTAATTATAGACCAACATGAGGTGCTGTCTTCCCTTCACACACAGCAGTACATTCTAGCTATTTCTTTCATAACTGCACAGTCAGCCAGTTCATACTAAAGGAACAAACCCAAAGTCTGCAATCATTATAATGTATATCTCTGCTGTTAGCCTGCTCTCTGGAGAAGTCAGCACTGAATATAATTTTATTTGATAGTGTCATGCATTCAGGAATTTTAAACTAGTGACATCATTTTTGGTAAAATGTCAGAGTGCTTGATCCATATTTTGGTTTTGTGATCTCAAATTCCTTTGAATAGATAGGAAATATTTTCTGATTTTGATACATACATTACTATGGATGAAGTACATATCTTGTACTGACACAATCATGTCTGTTAACATCAGAAAATAGTAACTTGAGTAATCAACAGTACTAATATATTAATGCATGTTAAATTTTTGCTTCATGACTTTTTCATATGCATGTAGCATCATTTTAATAGTAAGTCATTTAAAAAACTTTATTAATATTAGTGTTAAAGATATTTAAGGAGATTTTTAAAGTAAATATGCTGAGTTATAAGAAAGAATATGAAAAATAAATGTAACTCTACAAACAATTGTGCTACTCTGAAGTCAAATAACACTTGCTGTTGTAACTTGTTCATTCATCTACAAATATAAAGACAACATGGCTTTTTAATGTATAAAATATTTTATTATAAATTATTTCTTTACAAATGTTATTTGTGCTTATTTAAAAATTTTGATACAGGAATATATTAATATATTTATATATATGATTACAATTTTCATTCAAACATTCCAAACCCAGATCATATTTGATTTTTGGCAGCACCCATTGCTGACCACAAAAATAATATTTAATTTGCTTTAAATTCATGCCTCTAGAAACAAAATTATGGAATACAAAGAAAAATCTGACACTCTATAGATGGCTAAAGTGGAAAGCAATTTAAAACTGAATCATACAGCAAGGAAAATGCATCATGACATGACATTTCTAGCAAAGCTTTTTCTGAAGTAAGAAACTAATGATTCTACATACATCATCCAGCAAATTATTGATTTCATAGAAAAAGGCCATTTCCATTTGAGTAGCATATTAATTTATTATCATATAATGCATTATATTGATCTGCAATGATTTCGTATTAAAATGCAAACTGATTAAAATGGAATGTTTACATTTTGAGATGCAAAAAAATGTGTATGGTGCAGTGAAAACAAACTTCAAAGAACAATGTGCATATGTGTGTGTGTGTGTGTGTGTGTGTGTGTGTGTGTGTGTGTGTGTGTATGTATGTGTGTTACTTCCAGGTGAAACTAATCTATTGTTTGGTAGAACACTTTATCACCATTCACTTCCTTGGTATTTTAAGTATAATTAATTCCAAGATCCTAACAAATCCTGGGCAAGTGAAAAGTCATTGTTGAACTAATTGGTTTGACTGAATTTTATGACAGTATGAGCAGTCTCTTAATACAGCCAGAATTTTGTCCTCAAATACAATAATGTCGGTTGCCTGCCATGACAGCAGTAGGGTGATGAACATACAGCCGACTGGAGTCATTTATCAAAGGAAAAGCAGAAACTCTCAATACAGCAGAAGTACCCAGAAAATAACTGCATTTTATTAAAAAGCTAATGCATTTTGGCATCCTAGCTGTCATTAGAAATTAAAAAGGAAATTAACAAAAAAAAAAAACCCACTAATTTTGTATAACAATTTTGTGCACCTAATCAGTATATAGTGTTATTTAAACAAGATGCTGTTTTAAATAATTTCTTTATAAGCTACGATAAAAAGGTGTTTACCTGAAAGATTAAGTTTTAATAATATTATTTGTGTTGCATTAATTTGTATAGTGTGTCTGTTTATTTGTAACTTGCATCCATAAATTTCAGGCACTTCATTCATTTTTGTGTCAAATTTGATTTTACTTCAGATAAAAATAATCTTCTTCTTTAAAGGAAAAGTCATACAAATGCCATACACCAGCATCATGTCTGTGCAGTCAAAGGGCTCGTACAAATATATGTTCTGCTTTTATATTGCATCAAAATGTGTGATGACATCCAAGCACAGATTCATTCTTATGCACTACATATCATGGGCACTGAAATTCCAGGTACAGCAAATGAACTGTCTTACTTTTAACTCACTGGTTTTTGAATATTATGTTGATGGGCCACTTTAATTAAACTTCTCTGCCTACAGATGACATTTGCTAATTCTGAAATTAAAGTTAAATTGAAAGCTTTCTACTGAATAATCTGAAAACACTGGACATTTTGCACAGTGGACATCTCCTTGTTCTGAACAGAGGCAAAATTTGGATGATTTTTATGTTTCTGGGAAACAAAATCATCGTATTTTGTTTAAAAAAAATGTTATTATCAGAAACAGGTCCTGCTGGACATACTGGTTGAACAGTGCACCATGGTTCCCAGTATTCACAGACAGCACTGCACCATATAAAACAGTGCCAACAGCAGTGTTGCACAGTAGGATGTGAGTCAGAAATACAAATAACTTTGCCACATTAGGGTAAAAATAGCATGACACGTAGCCTATAAAAATGACTGCATAATGATATGGAACTGAGGCCCCTGATAAAATCCTGTGACCGTGATTACACAAGTGACATTATCAAACATAGCAAAGTCATTTATAAAGTATAAAGGAAATATGCTGCACTGTGGCATTCACCTTTTCTGAATCCCAAAAATTTGAAGGTGTGCAGGACCGTAGAATGATTTTGATAGCATCAGCTACAGTCGAGTAACATGTGCTAGTGACCTAAGTTAGCACTACTTGGCTGCCCAACAGATCACACACCAGTTCATTGTGGATAGTGACACCATATGGATGATTACTGAATTGCATCACATCTATCCAGAATCAAGGGGCATGACTATTCAGGTCATTTCAATGAACATGCAGATTTATGTAGCTTTAACCATTATAGATACAGGGACTATCAGTAACCTAAAGGGGACACTCTAGGAATTTTGCAGGCATCGGTCTCATGTATCTACTTCCTCAACATTATGCTGCAGGATATGGCAGAGTAAATGTGGTTCCCAAGGACTAAAGAGGAGAGAATCACTGTATGTGGGTGTTTTACACTGTTGTCCATTTCTCTAATGTCCTGGAAGCTACTGACAGCACACACATGCCCAACGACAGTTTATCTGGTGCAGAGGGTATCAGATGCATCATCAGGAAATGCATTCACTTCCTCAACTGTGAGGTAGTTTGCAATGCCAAGGCTATTAACTATAATGTCTGTGTGCCACCCATTCACTTCATACAACTCTCATATCTGGCACAAGTTCAGCTTATACCAACATTTTGTGAAGGGTGACTTCCCACAGGGTTATCTGCTTGGTAGGGCAGGTCACATACAATGGTATCATCATTGTGTGTTGCAGGGGATGCTTGATATACATTGGAACCATGGTTCATGGCCACCATTGACAGCACTTAGGCTGCAGCAGAGATGGCATACAATACTATATATGCAGAGACATGGAATAATGTGGAACTTTTTGGTCAACTTAACTAAATCCTCCACTGCCTTGATGCAGCTAGTGAACAGTTCAGTATTCACCTGAGACTTCCAGCCAGATATCTGTACTGCATGCTGTGTTGCATAACATGGTTGAGCAGCATCAGAAGAGCATTCCAAGAGGGCTTATTATATCTGCTGGAGATGCAAATAAGTATCAAGGTAGCCAGCCAGAGAAGAAGCAGGCAACAGCGTGACCCCCAACAGAAGAAGAGGTGGGTGCAATGGTGGCACTGGCACAGAAGTGGTACCTGGTCCACAACTATGGGCCATGATACTGAAAACACAGAATAAAATGATTATAAACACTGGCAAATTCAGACTATGTAAGGCAGTGCAGGGTCTGGCCATACTGTGTATCAGACATTACCTTATGCTCTCAGGTTAAGGGATGGTCAGAGTACAGTCATCAACATTTGCACAAGTGAGGAAGAATGGACACAGTGCTAGTTGTCAGCACTATTATCACAAAGGCCAGGATAATGGGAGGTGAATGTGGTAATCATGCAGTCTGGAAGTGGGTTGTGTGGAATATGCCAGTGGCAGGATGAAGCTGTTATGTCACAAACACTGGTGATGTGCAGTGTGGTGGTCTGTGTCTTGATGCTTGAAGGGGTCTATAGCAGAGATGGTTTGGGGCTACAGGAGCATGTCCATGATGATGTGGATGCTTCATTTTAGAATCCAATGAATGCATGACTTCCATGACCTAGGTGATTGCCTCTAGTCAGTGTGCTGCTACAGAAGTGAGTGTATGCAGTTTGGTGAAGCATGAAACAGGGGGATTCTAATGAATTTCTGTGTCTATATATGTGAAACCATGCACAGCCAAGAGTTTTGACCTGCGTGGTCAAACCTAGCTGTGATGCTGAGTCAGGAATAGTCTGTGTAATTTGGAATGTCTGGCATGTGACTAGCCCCTGATCTGTACAGGCCAACTGGAGGATGGTTATATATGTGTCAGGGATGCACCAGAGAATGCAATGTTTGCTGCCAGTGGCACTGAGTAGCACCATCTGCTCCCTAACCCTATACTCCATGTCAGTGTGCAAGCACTGTATGTCATCCATCAGGCCATGCAGCACACAGCTGTCTGTGCTTGGATCAATGACCTCCATGCTTGCTGCCTAATCCCATGGACTGCTCCTGGGTCATGGACAGACCTGGAGTGATAGCAATGCTGCAGAATACCACAACTATGTTTGCAGTGTATGGATGTCAGAGGAAGTGTGGCTCACAGGTGATATCTGCTCTGGAGATAGCTGTGCAGCCTAGGTGGGGGGTTGCAGTTACAAGACAGATAATCAAAAGCCTTTTGTGGAATAAGTCCTACCTCACATGCAGTGCTCTATATAATGTGGCGATATTAAAATCAGTATTAACTTGGCGTAACTCCTGCAAATACTTGTGCAATCATCAGCAGCCCAGTTTCTACAGCCAGACCATCAGTGAGTAGGAAGTCTGCTGTTAGGTACCTGAGGCTCCTGAAATGCAGGACCCAGTTATGTACTGTTTCTGTGCCCTGCCCTGACTCTCTTTCCTCACATTTTGGGGTGGGGGGATTAAAGAAAAGACATAATTTTTATTTTGTTTTAAACTGTAGCATACTGCATGCAAGATTTGTTACTACATTTGATACAGTTTATACCCAGTATTACAACAGTCAAGACTTTATTTAAAAAAAAAGAAACATTTCTTTCTTTTAAAATGTACTAAGAAGTTGCTACAGTATGTACCCAGCAGAGAGTGATACAGTGCTCAGGTTCTAACTGGAAAATAAATTCATTTAAATTGTAGCAAACTGCAGTTGCTACAGTTTAGACCACACAGAGAGTGCTACAGTGCTCAGGAGTGACTGGAAATGCAATTTTAAAATCTAATATGTAGTAAAAGCAATCAGGACCAGTCTTAGATGGCTGATTGTACCCCCAACCACTTTGTGTCCAGGGCTATTGCCCCTTTTACACCACCCTAGCTTTGCTACGCCTTCTATAGTGGACATGTCACTGGCAATATCCCATGCCTTGTTCTTGGAAGGCACCACATTAATTAGCCTTCACTAAACCCAATGTAATCTCCTGTTATACTCATTTACAGTGCTGATGTCATATATGACTCCCTAACACACCTACTCTTGAAATGTCTTGTCCACATTACCTTGTTCAAGAAGCACTTTGAGAGGAAAGGACTTCCAATAGCACCTTAATGTATTTTGTGGCTCTCTTCTAAGACATGTATACCTGTGGGTTACATGTCAGTCAGGGTGTATGCATGGCTGTGTGTAGATGTCCAGTATGACTGTATGCTGCAACCCAACCTCATATAGTGGCCACATACATGTCCCCTGTTGCAATGTGACACTCCCTTTTCCTATGTAAACTGTAGCTATGAGCATGTCATCATGGCACTCCATCTTCCATTGGTGTATTGAACCCTGTCACTCTCAACAATATAAGTTGCCATACCACAGTCTATGTACAGGGTCAGTGTGTCCTGTGTGACAAGTCCTGTTTTGTGTTCCTATGCCCTCATGTGCCTCCCTCCCACAGATGGACACAAGTGAGCCATGTCATGGTGACATGTTCCCACACTTGCATAGACCACCTCCTCTATGTCTCTGTTGCTGCCATTCACTATGAGTGCAGAGTACAGTGTGGGAGTACATTATCAGGAGTAAAGGGTGGAGAGTACGTTATCAGGTGTATAGTGTGGGAGTACATTATCAGGAGTACAGCGTGGGAGTACATTATCAGGAGTACAGAGTGGGAGTGCATTATCAGGTCCCTTGTCTTCTTTCAGTCGACCAATTTCAAAGTCCAGTGTCCTATGCAGTAAACTCCTAATTCCAGCATTTCTTGTATTCACACCATCTTTCATAATATGGCATCGGCTACATAAAAAAATGCTCTGTCAGCACTAGCTGCTGATAACCTGCTTGTCCCTGCTCACCTTTGGGCAATGGACATAAGTGCAAAATATGCTTGTGCACAGCATCTGTGAAGTTCATAGTGCCACGTGCCCTGTTCTACAGAGCCTTTTGTAGAGTCTTGTTGCTTCAGTGTGATGCAAACCATGTGATGTCTGAAACTGCATTTGTAAACAATGGGCGATCAGTTTGCTGCTTGAGTGAACTTGGCAGAATGACCATGGCAGATTCAAGCTCAGGGAACAGCAGAGCTTTAGCATGGCATCAAACGAGAGAAGGATTTTTATTGCTGCTCCTCCACAGGGGCTTTCAGGAACACCTGCTGGGGGCAATATGATAAACTTTTATACAAGGCTGATGGCTGCCATGAGCTTGCCATAACAGTGGGTGATGTAACTAACACACCCCCCTTCTGGTCAGCAGTGCAGAGCTTGTTACAATGATATGCAGCAATGGTACCCTAACCTGCTAAGCTAGTGTGAAGCAGAAATTATGGACAGCCAGACTTTTACTGTAAGCACTTTTACTCCTTTTATTTTTGCAGGTTCAACACTGTACTTAGTTTTTATTACTTTGTTCTACCAACAGCTAAACAGTGACATGGAGTGATATTGCAAGAGGCAAGAGCTCCATCTCTCAGCAGAGGAGTACATAAGCCATATATACTTCTGCAGTGTACAGCTTTAACATTATGTGTAACATGTGCGTGTACATATGCCATATATATATTAGTGCACTGTACAGCTTTAACATTATGTGGAACGTGTGTGTACATATGCCATATATATACAACTGCACTATACAGCTTTAATATTATGTGTAACTTGTGATTGTACACATGTCATGTATACTATGGCACTGTACAGCTTTAATATTATGTGTAACGTGCTCGTACATATGCCATATATAGTACTGCAATGTACAACTTTAATATTATGTGTAACATGTGCTTGTACATATGACATATATAGTACTGCAATGTACAGCTTTAATATTATGTGTAACATGTGCTTGTACATATGCCATATATAGTACTGCAATGTACAGCTTTAATATTATGTGTAACATGTGCTCGTATATATGCCATATATAGTACTGCAATGTATAGCTTTAATATTATGTGTAACATGTGCTTATACATATGTCATATCTAGTACTGCAATGTGCAGCTTTAATATTATGTACATGTGCTCGTACATATGCCATATATAGTTCTGCAATGTACAGATTTAATATTATGTGCAACATGTGCTTGTGCATATGCCATATATAGTACTGCACTGCAAAGCTTTAATATTATGTGTAATGTGCATGTACTGATGCTTTCTTGTTGTGCTTTTTCTTCCTTCCATCTGCAGGCCCAGTTATGTCATTGGCAGAGTGGTGGCAGCCATCACCTAAGCCTGCACTGGTTAATGTCTCTGGTGCTGCCTCAGCAGTGGCTTCCAGGTTTTCCTCTCAGAAGGGAGACAGAGGTTACCTTGCTGAAGGTGAACTGAAAGACTCATGGGTTGTCTTTATGGTCACTACTCAGAATTTAAACAGAGGCTTCTGTTATGTAAGTGGCCTTGAAGCGGACCCTGTACTCTCCTGGTGACAGCTGTGTAGGCTGGTGTCAAATTAGCCTCTTCCTCCCCTTTTACATGATAAATTGGATTGACATTTTGTTCTAACGTCCCTACTTGGGCTGTTTGCCAGTGCATGAGTGACAGTGATGTGGTGATTTATTGTGCATGTTAGCATGTTTAGCCTCAGTCAAACCTGGGCATGCCTACCTGCCTTTTTTGTGACATCAGACACTTTAATCACACACATCTTGCTAGTGTGACTCTTCCTCTGATTGTGTATAATGCTACTTATCCCTGCTGCTCCTGTAATTTACTTCCCAATCCTTTTCTTGGACTTCCAGTGCTATGTAAGCCTTAAGACATATCTGAGTAGCTATAGGCTATGTCACTGTACAGGATGCTTACTATTTAGCACTGCGAGGCTATGAATATATATGGATTCATTCAATTTTGCCAAGCTTATTTGCTGGCCAACTGCAACTATAATGATGTATTTTACCTGACCTATGGGTTTATCAAATGGGAGCAGTATGTTTGTGTGAGATTGCAGAACAGTGGGAGTATGGAAATGTCCCTTATTCCCTACTGTTATGCAATCTCACACTTAGTATATATAGCAATACATGACTGTAGAGGTGTAGGGCACTTGCTCCCTGGAAAGATACTGTATTTCTATATTTCTAAAAAAAGTCAGTGGTATGTGGTTTGACGAGCAGATAAATGGCTGAATGGGACTGACTGATAGTTACTTTGATCACTTGACATACACTATAGCTAACTATTTTTATATTGATGTATGTTCAGTAATTCAGAGTACAAATATAAAATATGGGCATACATGGGGTCTCTCAATACATGGGGTGTGGTGTCAAATTCCTATTATGAAAATATAATAAAAAGAGGAGGTCTAGATTCTTTCAAATCTATCAAGTGTTCTCTTTTGTCAATAGGCTGCTTTTAAATTGCATTTCAAGAATTTAACTTCTATAGATGATAGAATGATAGATATATGAGATAGATATATGTGGATACAAATGAATGCATATTCATACATTTTGTGTGTGTGTGTGTGTGTGTGTGTGTGTGTGTGTGTGTGCTTACACACATATCCATATAAAAGCTGCTCTAGAAACTAGAAAGACTGAGGCATTTTGATGAAATACATCAAGGAAGCATTTGCTTTATCTATCCAGCAATCCCATCTTCCACTGTGATGCTTGACCAGGGAGTCAGTAGCTCCAGCACATTTCTCTTAACAGTCAGAAATCACCCAGCTAGTAAGGTGTAACTCTTAACATGGTTACTGTATTAACAGTCAGAAATCACCCAGCTAGTAAGGTGTAACTCTTAACATGGTTACTGTATTAACAGTCAGAAATCACCCAGCTAGTAAGGTGTAACTCTTAACATGGTTACTGTATTAACAGTCAGATATCACCCAACTAGTAAGGTGTAACTCTTAACATGGTTAATGTACGGGTTGTGAGTAAAATTGTGTTGCCTTTCACTACTGACCATTGACTTCCAAATTTCAGTTTGAGTTCCATTTCTCAAAATGCATCAGAAAAAATGTTGTTATGAAAGATGTAATGATGTTGCTATTATCCTGGGATTATGTCAGAGTCTTGGACAGTGCTAGACTTTTTAATCCAGACTAGAAAGCTTTGTAAAACAGGGCCAGTTAGGTCTTTCCAGATGTGCATAAGTCAGTTTCAGCTCTGTGCTTACTGTGAGCATAGAGACACAGAGGTAACCATTTGAAATGTTGAAGTACAGAAACTGAAAGGCCCTATGAACCAAGTCCGACATGCCATTTCTCAGCCAATTCCCTATTCTTCGAGGTATGGCTATCTCAATATCTCAAAGTTAATATATATATATATATATATATATATATATATATATATATATATATAGATAGATAGATATAGATATATATATTTGGATATATATATATATATATATATATATATATATATATATATATATATATATATATATATACACATATTCATGGGGGTTGCAGCCCACATGGGAGGTGCAGAGAGGCTCGCACCCCTGCAAAAAAAGTTTAAAGCAGAACAGCGATTTCATGACTTGATCTTCTCTGGGTTTTCAGTCTTTTTTTTTCTGAATAGCCACATCAGGAAATGATCAGAAGTATCAACTTTGTGGGTAACTCTAGTCTGCCATACACCCACAGCTGATTTTTTTGGTGGTATGTTTCCCCTTACAGAAGTCAACACAACTTTTATGGAACTCATCTGTACTTGCATGTTGTTCTGATTTACAGAGTTGTTATTACTGTTTTTGCTGTTATTATGATTTTTGCCAGCACGCTGATTCATGGATTCTCTGAAACCCCTTAATGCAATCCCTTTATAAACTGTAAACTTGTGGTTCATTTAAAGTGAGCGCTCTAAGCAGAATCCTGCATACTGTTGATGCTTATAGCCAGATCGGTATGGCCTCATGAACAAGTAAGGCAGTCTCATTAGGATTCCTGTTGGTCAGAAATGGTACTTGATTTACCTCTGGACTGTTTAAAGAAAAAATACAGAAAAGGTAAAGGGCAAAGTTGTTTGGTATTATGCACTAAATGTTAGGATCAAAAATTCTTTGAAGATAATATAATAATGCAAGATGGAAATCTTAGCTAGAAAGTTACATTGAAGAACATGGTTTATAAAAGAAAACTGTGCATTCCTTATCTCAGAAATATGATAATTCTTTGGTCTTTATCCAAAGGTGCTATGCGGCTTGAGCGTCTTTATAACATCCCTAGCATAAAACTTGCTCATATGTAGCTTTGCATGTAGGTGGCCACTCTGCTTGAGGCATCAGTGAGTAACCATTGGCATCAAGGGTTAGAGTTTCTACCTTAATCAGTGAAGACACTAATATATGAAGTATCCAGTGGACATGGACCACTGAAGTAGTTTCCTGGCAGGGCATTAAAATTCTCTGATGTAGAACAATAGTTTGTCTCATGCTGTTTCTATACCTGCATAGAAACTTCTAGAAATTCTGGTCAACATTATGACAATGTTACTCTAAAGCAGATGGTTCATGGATTTCTACACGTGAGTAACCAGCTGTTTATACTAATCTGATAGACAAATTAGCGATAATACAAACTATAGTCATGGTCTAGTGTCTAGCTGTGTGGTAAATCTGAGAACATCCTGACCAGCTAGATCTATCCTTGACTGTCAGGCAAGCAGAAAAAGGTGAGCTGAAGAACTGGAAAAACAAATTCTATTCACAAATATTCTAAATCTTAGCAGACGGGGATCTCTTTAAGATATGAATGGAGAGATACATTCTACCACTGAATCCAGGAATACTGTCAGACTAATAAAAGATCTCACTACAGACAACTTCATTTCTGCAGAAGCAAGGTGTTTAATAGGTGGGGCCAAACCTTGAGGCATCCCTTATATTGGTCTCCATGATTCTTATCAAATTATTCATTTATATCAATGACTTAGAAGGTGTGGCTCAGCTTGGCTTGGCAGGGGCTATATATGGCTGCAAAGTGTTGCATGCCTAGATGCTATATGGATGCATGTATTATCAGGAAAGCATACATTTCTCTAGGTACATTTACCACAACCTCTAATGCTCTATTAATGGTCAAAACAGTTAACAAGCCAATAATTCTGCAAGAAAGAATCTGAAACTTGGAAGAAGAATTTTAGGGAAAAAAATCTAAAGGTAGCTGCTATTTCACAAGAAGTAAAAAGTGACATTGTGACTTTGGGACATGCGCACTATTGTCTGAGCAGTTGCAGAAGTTATAAATAAAGGCTTTCTCCAAAATATTATGATAAATAAGTTAAAGTATGCCATGCCTTATATATATAGAAATAAAATGACATATTCACAATGATTTTTAAACTTCCAGGATTTAAAATTGCCTGACCTCACTTGTGTCTATCACATGGTGACACGGTCACTTAGTATTATATGGGGACCAATACTTATCTTTGGCTTCCTCATGCATGTCATTTCAATTCAACAGGACAGTGGTTAAAAGGAAAGAAAATAAAACTCAATGCATGTACAATGCCAAACTTATCATTAAATGAGTGAATAAATAAACAATAAACTGGAATCTAACAATCAAACAAACTGTATAACTGAGTCCAGTCTTTGGCACAAGGATATTTTTTTTTAATAGAAAATATCCTTTTTTTCTAGAAGTCTGACAATATGTATAAAAGAGAAGATGCCCTAAGCAAATGGATGTCACAGAAATACCAAACTAGGGAACTTGGTTGTGAAGCTTTTGCAAGAATCATGGAAATAAATGGCAAAAATGGGGAAATGGCAGATGGAGTTTCACAAAGTAATAGTCCAACTCGGCTAGAAGAAACTTGAGGAAAAGTAACAATGAACTTGCAAATCTGTTTTCATCTTTTAATCTGAAAGATGAAGCTGCTGGCAAGTGTGAGATGTTGGCTAAAGATATGAAAGAACTGAGCTGTAGATGTCTTCACGGTATTGATGAGGATGCAGAAGAAAATGTTAAGTACTAAGAAAAACAATAAGGGACCACTACAAAATCAAAAGACAATTGTTTTGCTACAACAAGTTTACTGAGCCAAATAACCACTCTGCCCATTTACAGACAGTGAGAGAGAATAAAGGGGGAGGAAAGGCAGGGATTCCATCTAAAGTTTCCCCAAATGATAGAAAGAGGAAATGAAAACAGAAACATTACATAATACACGGACTAGAAAAATAAAATTCCAGATAACTTATTTAGAAATGGCAGATAAAAGGCCGGCTGAGATGCAAACATGGTATATCATGTCACAAAAAAGCAACTGGTTGCCATCTTTGAATTCCCACAGTAATGTTGTAGTTTTCTTTCAGCCTTTCCCGGTTAGAGGTCGCCACAGCGGAACTCCGGTCCACTAATGATTGGCAGTTAATTTTTATGGTGCCGAGGTGTTAGCCCAACGCCCAACCTTCAACAAAGGCACACCCATTCAAGCATGTCTTTTGAATGCCACTCGACTGCTGGGAGGACATGCAGACTCCACACAGAAGGTGTTCCAGCTGAGAATCGAACAGGCAAACCTCTTGCTGTGAGGCGACAATGCTACTGCTGCACCATCGCGGCTTAATTCCCTCAGTAATAATAACAGGAATTTATTCATGAAACAGCACCTATATTTGTAAATTTGTGTAGAGATTTAAGTGCGAACTTTCATGTTGCCATTTATGTTATGTACTTAGGTGCAGTAAAACTGTTCTACATGAAGTAAATGACAATAAAAAAATTTACCAGACATCACTTTCTTACTAACTACATTACTTTCCTTGTCTACAGTGTCTCTCTAACTGTTAGGGCTCATAGCAAATGACCTCTGGGCAAACACTGCCAAAAGCTAATATAATATGCACCAAATGTACATTTAAAATAAGAAACCTGAATGTAAGTGTAGCTATTCATATGAGTTCAGAATTAGTCATTTGTACCAGTGCGTGGGACAGGACATGTGGTCTAATGCAGGAGTTGTAGTACACTATTTGTTGAAGGGCTGCACCAGTCAGAGACGTTAGGATGCCTTAACTGTCATGATGTCATAAAACACACAACAAAGTACTTCATACTGGACATATTGTTAGTGCTGTAGTTCATTCCATCCCTCCAGAAACCCAATTTGAATATAATAAACAAGGCTGAAGAATAGCTACAGATAAGCAAGGAACTCGGTTGTGACACAGGTTTCTCATCTCTCTTAACTTAATACTTAACTATAACCTTCAAAGCAATGAAACCTTGGAATCACAGGACTCATGTTTCTGACTCTGGAGAAATAGCAAATCCATTAAGTAACATTTGCCTATCTGCATCAAATCAAGGAATGCTTTAACAGAGGTAGGGCTGGAATATTTTTTCAATTAAACATAGAAAGTAAATCTAAAGCATTAGAAATGACACATCACTTAGTAAGATACATAAATGAAAAGGAAAATGTTCTATTAGTTCTGTTGTCTTCTCTAGTCTGCAAGTCTAATTACTGTTTTGATTTTCAAGTTTAATGCAAAATGCTACTAAATTAGCAAAAAGGAGAAAACAGACCCAGATTTGCACCTTCTGACATACTGATGATGAATCCAAATGATAAATGTGTCAGATAATGAAGGGAAGCTACATAAGTGAGATGCAAAATCATAAAACAGTTACATAAAAAAGAGGTTTAGACAAAGAGCTATGCAGCTTCAAATACCACCCATTGCAGATCTCTGTTTTGCATTATTCCCATGGCTACAGTACTACACTTTCAGTGCTCTGTTCAATTATAATATACATTTATTGCTTGCATAATTAATAATAAGACCTGCCTGGATAGCTTTGCACTATTAGTTGCAGCTATCCTGTAGCTATCACGAAAATAAAAACATACCCTTAGAAATAAAATGAGAATGTAACTATTAAAATGTACCTGCTGCATCTTACTATATCAAAAATGGTGCTGTTGAATTCCACAGTGGCCATCAGCATTAAATTAAAGACAGACATGTGTTCTCCTACACTCTTGTGTAGGAATGGCAGAATTTTAGAATTTCTTACAGGGAATAATGATACAGCAGCCATTTTATGACAGATTTACTATTCAGACTGAGACACAAAGTAGAAATTAAGTGAGCAACAACCTGTAAAGGCAGAACATTTACTTAAAAACAATATGGAATGCTTTGGTAATTTTGAATGAAAAATTATTAAATACATTTCTGAAGTAATTTCATATTAAATTAAGACAAACACAATTGCAAGACCTCCCCACCAAAAAAAAGCTGGTACAATTTCTTATGACAGGTTCCAGTTGGTTTTCATATGACTGTGCAAGTTCTGAGCTGGGTCAAAAGGTTCCTGACATTTTTTTTACACACAATAAACACATAATGCCAAAAGAAAAACTGATGTAGCTTACCTTTGCTTTACATGTTTTTTTTTCAGTAAAAGAGCTACTAATTATACAACAGCTTTCTAATGAGACAAGTGAATTGTTTGTTATTAAATGCCTTACATGAATATGGATTAAGGAGAAGCAGACATATGCCACTCAGGCAGATATATTATCATAATCTTATTAAAATAAAATAGATAAAGGAAGTGGGCTGAAAACGAAGTTTAATACTTTCTGAAGATGTGCCTTTTAAACAAATGCAAAAAACTTCCCTTCAGTTTGAAAAATGAGGAATACAATTTAGAATACTTGCCCTGCTCCCATGTTGTAGCACAACTGTGGAATCTCAGCCTGTCTGTCCACATGGTTGTGTCTTCAACTGTGGCTGTCAGATGATAGCTGCAACATACAGATGGGCTTCTCATTGTTTAATGGTGGGTGGTGGACCACATATAGCTACCCATCTGTCTTATGTTGTACCACACATAGCATGTAACTTGACTTATGGCACTCCACAGGGATCTACATGCCTAACTAATATGTAATTAGGGCTCCTAACTCATGGTGCATTACAGGGGCTACTCACTTGACCAGTGTTGTACCACTGGTAGTTACTCACCCTGTACATTACTTATGACTACTGGAATAACTCATGGCATATACTTCCAACCACTGAGCTAGCTAATACGTATCATGTATAGTTATTCATCTTAACCATGGACCACCACAAGTGGCAGGTAGCTAATCACATCACTCACAGGGTAACACAGATGGTACTCATCTGACTTATGATGACTCATAAGTTAGCACTCAGTGCAATGCAGGTACTCATCTGACATACTCCACATTTCAGGTAAGTAGTCATGTGACACAAATTTCACTAATACAAGCACTTATCGGATTCATGGTGTAGCACAGGTAGGTGGTCATGTGACACAAATTTCACTATTGCAGGTACTTATCTGACTCATAGTGTAGCACAGGTACTCATGTGACTCACTGCATACCTCTGGTGGCTATTCATTCAACTCACGGACCATCAAAAGTTAGTGTTTATCCTACTTATGGTGTGCTATAGACATTAATTCAACCAATTTATGGTGAACCCTTGGCAACAACTCAACTACCTCATGATGTACAAGAAGCAGGTTCTTGTTTTATACCAGATTGGTACTCACCTTATTCCTAGTACATCACACGTAGGTATTCACATGTCATATGACACCTACTCATCCAATTTATAGAAAAAACATTGTGCCCCAGTGACTGTTCATCTAGCCCACTTTGTAGCCCACTTTGTAGCACAGGCAGTAACTCACCTGACTAACCCAGCTGTACCAGAGGCAGTTTTTCAGCTGACTGGAGGTGTACTCCAGTTGGATACCTGCCTCACTCTTGGCATATCAAGGACAAGTTTTCAGCTGACTGAAGGTGCACCTCAGTTAGATACCTGCATCAGTAATGGTGTACCACAGCCAAATTCACAACTGATTCAAGTTGTACCCTAGGTAGATACCTGCCTCTATCATGATGAATCAAAGGCAGAGTCCCAGCTAAGCCAAGGTGTACCCCAGGTAGATACCTGCATCTCTCTCATGATGAATCAAAGGCAGAGTCTCAGCTAACCCAAGGTGTATCCCAAGTAGATACCTGCATCTCTCTCATGGTGTATCAAAGGCAGGGTCTCAACTGACCCACAGTGTACTCCTGCCTTTCCATGGTGTACTACAGGCAGGGTCTCAGCTGACCTAAGGTGTACTCCAGGTAGAAACCTGCCTCAGTCATTGTGCATCAAAGGCAGGGTCTCAGCTGGCCCGCCCAAGGTGCAACACATGTAGACACCAGTCTCAGTCATGGTGTACCACAGGCAGGCTCACAGCTGTTTCACGGTATACCCTAGTTAGATACCTGCCTCTCTCATGGTGTACCACAGGTAGGGTCTCAGCTGACTCAAGATGTATCCCAGGTAGATACCTGCCTCAGTTATGGCATACCACAGGCAGATTGACAGCTGATTCAAAGTATACCCCAGGTAGATGTCTGCCTCACTCTTGGTGTATCAAAGGCTGGGTATCAGCTGACCCAAGGTGTACTCCAGTTGGTTACCTACTTCTCTCATGGTGTATCAATGGCAGGTGCAGGTTTTCAGTTGACTGAAGATGTACCCCAGTTAGATACCTGCCTCTCTCATGGTGTACCACAATCAAGTTTTAAACTCACCTAAGATGTAATCCAGATAGGTACTTCCCTTTGTTATGGTGTACAACAGGCAGACTCTCAGTTTATCCAAGGTGTACCCCAGTAGACCCCAGCCTCACCCTAACCCAGGAAAATGACTATCTCACTCATGGTGTGCCACAGGCAGGCAGGCTCTTATCTGAATGAATGTGTACCCCAAGTAGATACCTGCCTTAATCATGGTATATCAGAGACAGGCACTCACCTGACAAAAGTGTACTCTAGGAAGATTTCTGCACACTCATGATATACTCTTGGTTCTGTTTCCTTGACTCATGTTTATTAGCTAGTTTTATAACTGAGCTGCTGACACAAGTTGAACAGTGACTTCAGAAAGGATGAGAAAATAGTCACCACACTAGCTAACTAAACTTGACACATGATAAAATCAGAAACTAGCCGGAATTGATTCTGGAGGTAATCTTACCCAAGCAGTAAGCTTATTCATACATGAAAAAAAGAAGTTATTAGGGAGAGCACTGCCCACAGTAAGTAGGCTGAGTGCTGTAATTAAATAGAACCTATCAAACAATACACTGCAGCACTGTGCATTTAAAAGGTGATGAACATCTCAGAGTTTGTCAGACAGAAATCTTATATTTCAGTCTGACTCTTTACTGTGGCTTGCTCTTTAATAGTGCTCAGAAATAAATTTTGTGGTGGACAGCTAGGCCAGTTGTCAACCATTTTGTTTTACAGGCTTAGAGGAGTTTTAGAAGTGAGCCAAGGAGAATGCACATGCCTAATCTCATACATTTATTCCAGGAACCTATGCCAAGCAACTATCCATATATCATTCATTTTGGGAAACTGTAGATATACATAATTAATTATAATGCATCTGAATGAACAAATACCTCCAAAAAGCTACATATGGCATTGTTTACAAGCATATACTCTCCAATGTAACAGAGACTGTTATTTGCAAATATCATACATTCTTTTATTTTTTGAATGTACCCACTTTACAATAATCTTGGTAACAAAGAGTCAGAGCCTATCACAGCAAGCAAGGGGCATAATGCAGGGAATAATCCTGGGTGGGGCAACTGTGTATTACAGGATACATGGACATTACGCGCACATACACACACACACACACACACACACACACACACACACACACACACACACACACACACACACACGCATGCACACACACAAGCACACACAAACACACAAACACACACACACACGCACACACGCACACACACATACAAACACACACACACACACACACACACACACACACACACACACACACACACACACACACACACACACACACACACAGAAACACACCTACAGACAATCAGGAATACTGCCAAAACCTGAATCATTACTGAAAAGCTATACATGGGGCGAGCAAGCAAGTCCCACACAGAAAAAAAATCAGCTCCGGAAAAAAACCTGAAAACTATCTGCTGTGAGGCAACAACGATGCTTGCTTCACACAGGTGCTGCCTTAACGATAAAATTGTTTCTCTATGAAAAATATAGCACATCTCTTCACTGCAATAATGTTTCCTTGAAAATGCCTTCTTATGTATTATATATAAATGCATATATAAAACAGAAATGTGTCACAATAAACTTCAACTGAAAACATTAAATATTTTAGTAATATTTGGATTAAAGAAGAAATTCTACTTTCCTGCTCTTTTTTTAGAAAACTAAAGGAGTGACATGAAACTTTTGACCCAACTTGCACAGACATTTAAATAAATAAATACAAGAAAAAACACTCATGTTGACTATTCAGTCATAAAGTGCACTGCTTGATATTATAATTGACATTCACATCTGAAGGCAAATTTGTTCTGCTGTGGAATGAAAACTGAAGACACCCATGCTGCAAAATCTAAGATTATTCCATATTATTGGATACTTGTACAAAAACACCTTGTTCTAAACCTGGGCTAAACATCAGGATGAACATCTCCATTGACTTTAAACCACTTTGAACAAAAAGATTTACTGAAGTATTAGAATTCCTTAGGATGCACCAGGGACAGGGTTAGGGTTCGCACACATGAGGAAGGTGAGGGGGGAGGAAAGCCCCCTCTCTACCTTACTCTTGTGTATTAACCTTCTTCCGGTCCTGACTCCTGTGCCCAACCTTAAACCTAATCCTACACATTAAGTTATGAAAACCCCTTTCTATAACACTATTCAGACAAATTTGGTCTGAGCTGATTCTTATGGTTACTGTTTAGTGATCCTAACAGAAGCTTATTTGGTAGCCTTTTTTGATTACTGTGTGCTAAATGCCAGCATAAATTTTTTTTTTATACATTGATGCTTACGCACTTCAATAATGTGTTATGTAATATTATTTATATATATATATATATATATATATATATATATATATATATATGTGCGACTTGCTGCATTATTGGAAACAACAATTAAAATGGAAAAACTATTCTTCTGTAAATGAAAGTAGCTGACACATCATAAAGAACTAGGTGCTGATCTGTAAAGGATAAGAGCATTCTTTTCATATTATTGTAGTATAATACAAAGCTAATGGCCATGGAGGCCATTTTAGGCCTAGCTAAGTTCTCTAAAATAAAATCTGATAAGTAATTGGCCCTAAATGTTTTGTGGAGGGTGTTTATTCTTAGGCAGACAAACAATCATTGACATGGGTGATAGACCAGGTGTATATTTGTAGTTCTCCATCCACTGCTCCAGGTTCACCTTGAATAAATGCAGGAATGAACTCTACTTCAAATGGATGGGAAACCTGCCCCAGAGAAGGGGGAGCCTCTAAGACACATACCTGTCTCTCCAGCACATCCTATTTATGTTGCTAGCAAGGTTTAGGTCCCTAGACTAGTTGTGTCTGATACCAATTCTTTTCTGAATATATAACAGGTCCTTTAGTGCTGGATTTAAGGGAGTTTTGTAGGCTAGGCATAGGTGGTCTGTCAGCAGCCTGTATGAAACTGAATATAAGAAGAATGATTTTAGGCAGTCTAAACATGACTTGTTTTCTGCCCCTTGTATTATTTTTGTGAGAAACTGCTGCATATGTCTGGTGAGCTAAACACCAAAGGAGGTGTTGTATTTAATGGTAAACCTTATGAGGGTAGAGTACAATGGGATGATGACTAATTTGCACCAATATGCCATAACTTTATGTACTTATAAGTTTTGCAACATGGAATGATTTCCTCACCACAGTTGATACATGTTGGTCAAAAACCAAATCTCTGTCTACATTTGTTCCCAAGTCCCTGACTACAGGATCTACTGTCAGGGATATATTATCAATGTGATAATTTGCAGGGATGGCCATCTTGCTGAAAGATGCTATGAAGCACTTCTTAGCACTGAGTTTTAGGCAGTGACTCTGACACCAGTTATTAGTCTGTGTCAGGCCCTCTTGGAGGATATTAGTATCTTGGGAATAATCAATGACTGCTCACGATTTTCAGTTTCAAACTTGGTCAACCAGAGGCCCTTCATATTAGCATTTACTTCAGAGAAATGTCAAACAGCAGGAGCCCCAGCATTAAGCTCTGGGGGGTGCCACTAGTAACTGATCTTTTTGTGAATGTAGATTCCCATATTCTAACTTCTTGAGCCCTGCCAGTGAGATATCTGGCTATCTAGCAGGTGAGATATTGGTTATTATACAATGACCCCCCCATTAATATTCAAAAACGTGCACGCTGATTGGTCAGTGTGCACATTGTAAATCCGAGTTATAGTAATGGAAAAAGGTCTGGTCGCCCAGACTTTTTCCATTACTATAACTCTTACAGCAACACTCGCTATGTTAAACAAGTTTAACATAGCGAGACAGCTTTAAAAAAAGCAACGGAATCTCCGTTGCTTTTTTTAAAGCTGTCTCGCTATGTTAAACTCCTTTAACATAGCGAAACAGTTTGTAAAAAGCAACTGAGATCTTGCTTCTCCGTTGCTTTTTTCAAAACTGTCTCGCTATGTTAAATGGGTTTAACATAGCAAGACAGCTTTAAAATATGCATCGGAGATTCTCCGTTGTTTTTTTTAAAGCTGTCTCGCTATGTTAAACTCCTTTAACATAGCGAAACAGTTTGTAAAAAGCAACGGAGATCTTGCTTTCTCCATTGCTTTTGCCCACAGCTCTGATGTACTGCGTAGGCATGTGCATGCGCAGTACATCAGAACTGCCGCAGAATACCAGACAGCTGCGGAAGGGCAGCAAGGAGGCATTATACAATGCCATTATTTAAGAAAAGTAATAATTTTTTTTCTTAAATAATGTCATTGTATAATAGCAATAACCCACTTCTTGGTGTGGGTAATGCTGGATTTACACACGGTTGGCTTTGTTTGGCCACTCGGGCTTTGCCCTCGTAACCAAACCACACCAACTGTGGGTAAATCCAGCATTACCCACACCCAGGCGTGGGTTATTGCTATAATAGCTAATTTAGTGTGCTTGGTAATAATCACCAAATGACCAAGTGGGGTATTGCATCAAATGCCTTGGCCAGGTCAGGGTTGGCAATATGTACTGATTTGCCCTCATTCATCACTTTGATAAGATTCTCAAAGAAGTCCACCAGGTTTAGCAGGCTAGATCTGCCTTGACAAGGCCAAACTGACTAGGGCCCAGTGTCTATAGGTTATCTATGTCATCATTTATGATATCCATGATTATTCTCCATAGCTTTGTGCAGCAGACTCATTAGGCTAATGGGTTGGTATCTCCAGGATAAATGGATGGGCTATCCTTGTGCAGAAGTATAACCATTGCAGGCCTCCATGCATTAGGTATAACACCTCTTTGGAGGCTGTGGTTGAACAGAGATTCCAGTGAGACTGATAGTTTATGTTTCATGCTGATAAGGAGGAATCCTGGGATATTTTCAGGACCCATCTGTGCAGCATGTTTGGCCTTGGATAGAGACTTGAAGACCTGCTCTCTATTAATGGTTGGAGGTGAGATGGATGTTGTAATTTCCTGAGGAACATCTAGTGTGTGGGGTTAAAGTCTGAGCCAAATGTAACTGCCAGATTAGCTACATCTTCTGGTTCCATTGAGGGAGTGGGGGTTGCAGCATTCGGTCATGTTCCTGAGGACCAGGTTGAGGATGTTTGAACTGTTTGTGAGTGTTTTTCACTAGCTAGCATATGGTGTTGGCATTAAGAATATCCAGGAATCTCTGGACCTGTATGTTGGAGGTCATGTAATGATTTTCGGTTTATACTGGGATAGTTTAAGTCACCCATGAATATAGTGTTGTATTGGATGGAGATTGTGTCAAGTGCCTTTAATTAAGTGCTGTGGCTTTTCTGGGTCATTGAGGTGAACTATAACTTGCAAGGATACAGTATAGGACCTTATTTAAGGTTATTTAGACATGGAGAAGCCTGCCTCCATCATTCAGATGGCCCAGCCTTATAGTGTGTTTATTTTTAACTTTTATAGAGACACCTCCACCTTTTTTCCTATCCTGTTAAGTAGCTGGTCTAAATTTGTGCAAGGGATTGTAGCCCTGTACTGACAGCTTTCTCTTCATAGCTTTTAACTATGTCTCGTTCAAGTCTGTCTCCTTCTTTGAAGATATTTTCTTTCTATGAGTCATCAGTATTATTTATCTGGCTGGGATAGACGCTTCTCTTATCTGGCATAATGCACTTGTTACAAGATAGTACCAAGTATAACGGATGTGTTAGGCTGGATTTACAGATCCCCTCTTCTCCCTATGCATCTGCTGCTATTTCTCTAATAGTATGAAATCTTGGTGTATGGTCACCTTGCTGGTCCTGTGCCAGTAGCAGATGCTTTCTCAACAATCTACCAGTGAAAGGAGCACCACAGTCCTGAGCCACATATTAAACATACCTGGCAGCCACTCCCCCCCCCCCACCAGTTTCAAACACCATTTTTGTGGTGATCAGCAGTGAGTATTTCAACGACCATATATAAAATGGGATAGGTTAACCAGCCTGCCAGCATAAAAATTATAATCAAGCTAATCATGCAATCACAGGAATAACAAGAATGCACAACAGCCCATGTTGTACATTCCATTGTAAATCATACTGCACAACCTCTCTGTGAAAGAAATCGGGAAAAAGTCAAAAGTAATGGGGGGGCAAAGGTCCAGAAATAGGGACAGATTTTAAATATTACTCCTATAAACTTATAAAGTTGCTAAAATAGCAGGTTTTGCATTAATAATTATTTTCTGAAGGATATGAAGTCTAAGACTCAAAATGTCTTCCATTGTTTAGTATTATTGAGGGACTTCAATCTTTCAATGATTTGCCAGAAAACAACAAATTTTATAAGGAACAGACCAGAAATACGAGGGAAAAATCTGGCATTCTGCAAAAATCTGGACAGTTGAGAGGTATGATGTAAATTTGAATGGTAATTTATTACTCAAAGATGCTGCCACTCTGATAGCATACAGTAATAAAGCTCTGACTATGACCCAGGTTACCATAGGTCACTTAGTGGTGCCTGTTGGAGTTGGTATGAGGTGGGGTCAGTACAGAAGAAGCTTTGCTTGCCACTTATACTTGGAGATGGGATGTTTCCCTGTCACTGATTTCCCCAGTGGAGACTATGATCATGGGGTGCCTGTTCAGAAAAGTCTCTGGGCCTAAGAGGATATCTCTCATTGAGGCAGAAACATCTTTCACATAAGACCCATTGCACAAGCCCCTCCTTTAGAATGTGCATGCAGATTGAGACAGGGATTGCAACTTTTCCACTCAAGATCTTGCCTCTGGGAGCACCACTGGTGGCTCCCAGGCACCATCTCTTTTTTTGCAATACTGGCATCATCAGTACAGATGGGACTGGTGACCTCATACTGGTAGGGTTAATCTTGGATACCCAACAGAAAAGATGCAGCCATGATAATGAGGACAGATTCAAGAGAGTAATGCTGGTTGTTGCTGAAGCTTCTCTTCCACCCTGCCAAGTATACAGGTTTGCAATAAAAAACATGGATTTACAGATGCATCTTTGTCATTCAAAAGGATATTTTATGCCTGCTGTATGAGACTTGTTTACCTATTTTGTTATTATAAATGTAACTATAAGTCCTTTTTCATAAATGTGTTGTACAGCCTCATACATTCGTTTGATTCTTTTGCATGTCCTTATTCAGTTGAGTAGTCTTGGACTTTACAAATGCTCACATAACTTGCCTCCCTCATTCAAGACTTCTGATCATGATTCCTTTTAGCAGAAATAAGGAGAGGGCAGGATATCATCCATTTTACAGACTGTAGCAACACCCATATAATCCAAATGGAAATTTCCCTTGATTGTTAGACTTAAAACCAAAAAAGGTACGATCTTTTAAATGTAACATTTGTGTTTTCTGCATGCTGTGCAGTGCTCCAGTTTGGGACTTAAATATGCATTTATTTCCATTATATAATTGTTACAATTTTGTTCTTAAATGTGGCATACTATATGTAAAGAGTTGTACAGCATACTTAGACAATATTCCTGATTCATCTCAGTGCAGTACATAATATTATATTTCACTGTCATACAAAGGTGTAGTCAGACATATGACATGTACACCACAGTGTGCACTATTTAAAATAATTTACTTTTTTGTGTAATGAACTTGCTACTCTTGTTTTTAATGGCATATATATCAGGGTTTATAGTCTAATGCTTTGATAGATTGTTTATTTCAATTGATGGGGGCTACACTTGTGGGCAGATAGGGGCTATGTTCTGAATGTTAGTACACAATTCCAAAAATACTGGCTACACCTCAGGTGTTATATAGTTAAATCTTTGAAATGGCTAACATTTACTAGAGTATGTACACTTAGAAATGCATATGCTGTAGCTCAGCAAACTCTTCAGCTAATCCTGTAGGAGTGTAACATCTTTCAGGCCTAATAGAATAGGCTGTACTGTTGTATGAAAGGTAGCTTAAGACTTTTGTCACAGTCCTGACCTACATGTCAGATCCAGTGGACTTCTGACATTAAAATGTCAGAACTAAAAGAGATACAGTCATACCGGTTTTATAAAGTATCAGCTCTTACTGATTGATTCATAAAGCATTATTTCTTACTGGTCTGGAAAAGAATGAGGTACTTTTCCCATAACCTGCACCAAATCTCCAATGGTGTCATACTACTATGTCACAGCAGAAGGAATAGTGCATGCTTAGGCTGTGCGTATCCTTCTCCCTCAGGTTAATGTCTTCCCTATCATTACAGACCTATTTCCGCATGTTAAAATAGGCAAGAAGACCCACAGTAAGAAATGACAGTAAGTTTATTAAATATAAACGGACTAGTTGACCTATACTACATGCATATTAATACTTGGGAAACAAGGTCACAAAGGAGTCAACAAGAAAAGAAGACTAAAATGATTTGAAGAAGAAATAAATATTGTAAATGAAACTGCAATATCATTTGGCATGAGAAATAATGCATACATTACGCTACTTCTAACAATCACATTAAGGCGAGTGTACTCAAAAAGGCTACAATACATTTTAGTCAAGTAAACAAGATGGAATAATCTTGGATCATCTGTGACACAGTATGCAATCATTTTAGTGTACAAGTTTTAAATATTTTTACTTAATCTAATTTTATAAAAATAAGTGTGACCGTATAATAAAGATATACAAGATAGAAAAAAAGGTCATAAAGGTTTTATTTTTTTAATTACCTGAATTCAAAAATTAAGAGAAAGATAATATGTCACTGACCTCTAAGATTGTGCTTTGGTGTGTCAGCATTATCCGCTCTATCTCACTGATCTTCCACACCACCCCCCAAAAAAAATCATTTCTTGGAAAAAGCAAGTATATTCCTCAACATTTGACATACACATGCTTCATACAGACTACCATGCTCTCTATCAAGCAGTGCACTTTTAATTAAATATTACTTAAGAATGTCATCAGGTGAAACCATTGAAACAATAATTTGTAGGCCAAAATCTGCAGTGACATTAAGCATGTACTCTGGATTGCTGTGGTTATGAAATGTGATGTTGACTACTTTATCAGTTCAGCACCCTGGATAGCTCTATTCAGCTGCACTAGTTGTACCACCAATTCTCCAACAGATGTCAGGGTACTACACCAAGTACTGCTGAGCATGAAACGGCATCAGCTACAAACGTGAAATAGTGCTTTATTCCTTTTTTAAACAACATAAAAACAGTCCAAGCTTTCAGACTCAGCTGCCTTTCAGAGATCCTGGTTTCATTTTTCTAATTATTTTGATGCCTAAATTTATATCTATTGTAAGTATACCTGTCACTTGGTTACTGTTGCTGTTGTTGTTGTGGTTGTTGTTGGGGGTGATGGGTCTGTGAAAAAGCTGAAACTAAGAATCAGATTTGTAAACAATTCAACCTGAACCAAATATATCTTTTTCTGATGCAGGGGTTTGTGGCCTTGAAATTTCAAACAATTCCTGTGGTGACTGAGATTGCCTAATACTTAATAGCCGGAGAATATCAGAAAGTTGTTTTTCAATATTTTCCATTTTAGCATTCAGAACTTTGATATCCTCTTTTAACTCATGTTTTACTTCCATTATTGTGGCCTGAAGAGTCTGTTCTGGGATAGGATAAAACGTATGTTTGATTTCTGTCAGAACAGGACTACGATCCTGAGGGCTTCTTAAGTCGCTGACATTATCTAATCGCAGGTCACTTTTGGTAATGCCACTGTCACATGAATCTGTCTTTTTCAGAGATATCTCATCTGATGTTTTAGTTCTTTCAGGCAAAGTTTCCATAGATTCTGTCTTTGAAACTTTATTCCACTCTTCCCCTTTGGTGTCAGGCTCTCTGAATCTTGTCCATCCCTTACGTTTACCAGAATCTCCAGTTTGTTTACTGGTTGCATAGCCTGATGCAGGGGCTTGCAGTTTTGCTTGGTCTGATGTACCTGATGTTGAGGCAGACTGAGAAGGAACTGGAGTGGCTGGGCTTTCTGTTACAGTTACTAAGCTAGCTGGAGCACCTGCAGCCTCAGATGATGAGTTTCCTGTGTTAGAACTTCCTTTTTCCACATCTGGCTCTTCTGTTTCCCTGACTCTTTCAGCAGCTAATCTTGCCTCTTTCTGCTGCCTGAACCTTTGGAAAAGTCTACGCACAGGGTGGTCTGGGGGAAGATTAAGTGGTGCTTCATTTTTTCTTCTCCTCATCTCTTCTTCCTCCCGTTTGACATCACTTATCTTCCGGAACACAATCTGTATGGAAAATATAACAGCTATTTAAATAATTAATTTGTGTGTACATGAATATTACATTTATAAATAACAACTGATACTTCTAAAGATATATATATATATATATATATATATAAATGCACACACACACACACACACACACACACACACACACACACACACACACACACACACACACACACACACACACACACACACACACACACACACACACACCCACCCATGTGTGTGTGTGTACATTTATGTGTATATGCATGTGTATGGATAGATACATATGTTTGTGTATACATATGTACTGTATACAGGTATATACAGGTACATATTAACTAAGTGAGGTGCTTAAAGCAGTCTTTAAAATCTCACAAAAATAAAGTTGAGGCTAGGACACCAGTATCAATTTGTACTAAAAATGTATTCCTGTTTGGGATGGAGGAAAGTGCCCCTGCACACTATATGTGGGACTGCATCCTTCACACCCCTGCTTTTTTAATTTATAAAATATCTTAGCCTTAAGTATAAGTGAAACATTTCTTTGCCTCTAAAGTCTGTGATCTCAAAGCAGAAAAACAACAATGTGCATCTAGCACAGGTTCAATGTACAGTTTTTTGAATAAAGTAGCACTGATAAGGCCCATGTATCTCTCTGTCTCTCTCTTTCTCTCTCTTTCTCTCTCTTTCTCTCTCTCTCACACACACACACACACACACACACACACACACACACACACACACACACACACACACACACACACAATCACAGACACATGTAATAAGCCAAAGACACTACTTGTCTAGCTAACATTTTTGTTTTTAAAACATGTTTAAGAGAAATGTTTATACCATTAATATTACAGCCATATAGTAGCACTACTTATTACTTGCCCTTTGACGTAATTCAACAGGGTTAGGAAATACAAGACACTATAAGAAACAGTCATAAAATTAACACTGTAAAAGTTACTGCAGCTGTACATGAAACCCCCTTAGTGTCTAAACATGAATGACCAGACAGTTGAATGCCTCTTGTAGTCTCATATTATTAATACTCATATTAGCTCTAACAACTGTAGACCATGGGTAGCAACAATAACTTGGACCTAAAATCAAACATATACAGATGAGAACATTTAACAATCTACCTGTGTGTAAAACTCTGCTGCACACACTGCTTGTATTACCATAAAAGGACAAAATGACAGTAGGGAGATATTGATGTATAACATCCAACAATCATCATATTTAGTAACTGTTCAATCCCCAGTCATTTACTGATCTGAGCAGAAGGTACTGTAGACGGCTCCGGACCCATGGACACACCTCACTTTCAACATACAGGTCTTCTCTTGTTTTTTCAGCACAGCAAAGGATTAAGCATTGTACATAAAACTCAAGATGTTTATGCAGCAAAATAGTTCTTGTACATGTTTGGATAGTGGGAGTCCAACCCCAAATCCTAGCAATAACAGAAGCATTGCTCAAATCTCGAATTCATGATACGTAATTTCCAGTACCTGACTGTATTTTCAAGTAGGACAGACAAGGCAAATGATCTGCTGGAGAAGCAATGCTTGCACAGTCAAGACCCAAGCCCAGACTCTAGAATATGAAGTCTCGACTGAAGGTCCAAATAGAAGCTGTGCTAATAACAATCACTAAAAGAAATACCAAGCAGGTCAGTATAATGTATGTACCTAAGACAAAAGCAGCAACGTGATACACTCATGGAAACCATATCAGCACTTTATTATAACTTTGGATGCGATGTTAATCCAAGGCACCATCTGCCTGAGTTGCTGGTAGGACTTATCAAAAATATCAGGGGAAGTTACCGGGCGCTCTGGTCAAATTTCCCCTAGTGAGTATTAATACCACCTCAGGTTTCTCCTGAAAACAGGCCACTGGCTTTGTGGGACTAACTTGATCAAAAAAGAGTGAATAAATAAATAACTGTGACAGAGATTACTTCTGGTGACTTCAGCATTCCCTAGAACAACCAAGAAAATAAGGGGATCATCGCTGTTCTCTTGTATTTCCCAAATGTAGCATCTCCAACAAGGAAGGAACAACTTATTGATACTACTAGCATTCTAGACTGGGCACTTACTGAACAGCGGGACTGAACATCCTCTGACACCTTATCAAACCATTACTATTACCACAGGCAACGTATGCAGTACTGAAATGGAAACCACTAGACACCTTATCTAAATCATTAACAGTCTCAGAACTCTACCAGCTGTGAATGTCTAGATCAGTCTGAAGATATATATTCAGCACTACAAATACTGAGTGCTTTTAAGCCAGAATTATTCAATTTGCTCTGAAATATAAAATAAAATTAAGAATAACACCCTGCAAAGGGTAACTGCTGCATTGAGGAAAAGCATGCCTACAAGACAAACGGCCTTAAAAAGATGTAGAGCATGTATTTACATTCCTTTGGTAAACAAGTAAAACGAGGAAAGAAACAAGTCCTGGCAGCAGATTTGAAAAGCAGAACATAACCTGAAAGCCAGCAAGGTTCTATTCTGCCCCAGAAAACCACTACAACTACTAACACCAGAATGCACTGCAGAGAAACTTGTTGAGTTTTTCTACTCCATGATCCCAAAGCACTTGGATCAGCAGTCCATCTCAGACTTACACCCAAGGTGGTTAAACACTGCACAGCTTCACTTTGCAAAATGTCTTTTATCATACATGGAAAGAATGTTACTAAAACTGGAAGAACATGGATGCCCATCAAGAGACCATCTGCCGTTTTATTTTCTGATAATAGGTTCCAAAGTTAAGTGAATATGCTAAATAATACTTCATGAAAACAGTGAGAACAAAACCATAAAATCTAAGCAGATGACAACATGGAATCCATTATCCAGGATCCTGAGATTTGCAGGGCATATCGAACTTGTGGCTACTGAACAGAACACCATCTAATAACTAGCATACATCATGGCTTTAGGCCAAGACAGAGTACCTAGACAGGAAGACTAGAACTTGTAGACTACATAACTGCAACAAGAGCTGAGGCTTTATGCACATCGCCATATTTATACACTTCACAGGTGCTTTTGATACAAGTTATAGGATGCTCCACAGCAGTGCTGTATAGGCCTGAAAGGCCAGTGACAGAATAAAGTGCCACATCCATTCACTTATATACTTAAAATACCAGAAGGATCCATATTGGCACTTCTTCTTTTCAGTCTATTTTTATAACAAGTACTTGTACACCAGTTGTGTTCAGATTACCTTCATGCTAGAAGTTTACATTTACTGATATTGTCTAATAATTACAGGGGTTTTAATGAAGTGCAGGATGGATTTAATACTCTGCATCTGAATTTCAGAAAACACTCATCCTAAATGTAATAAATATATATATCTATATATGTGTGTGTGTGTGTGTGTGTGTGTGTGTGTGTGTGTGTGTGTGTGTGTGTGTGTGTGTGTGTGTGTGTGTGTGTGTGTGTGTGTGTGTGTGTGTGTATTCAGGAAGAACTATTACAAAGTGACCAATAAACTACTACTACTGCCACTCCAAAGGTCAGCTGAGTGCATGAAGGCACTGCCATTTTGGAAGCAAGCCTGAGTCACAATAGACTACAGATTACTTTACTAGAAACGTGTCAACAGTACCAGAAATATAATCCTTAAGAATTCTGGGGACTTATATATACAGAACACATTGTTAGCATCCTACAACCTAAAGTTCTTCACATGATGATTGTCTATATCAGAAATATCAGAAAAGTGTGTACACACAAATACTCAAGTACCTACTCCAGAATAACCTACTCATCTGCAAACAACATGGCTTCCGTCCCAACCACAGCACCTCAATTGCCCTCATCTCCTTTAACCACACTATATCCCTGGCTAGAGATAACAACAAACTCGCTTCCTGTCTCTTCCTTGATCTCTCTAAAGCCTTTTACAGTCTCTCACCTCACACTCCTTTCTAAACTCTCTAACCTTACCCAATCTACCCCCGGTTCTCTAGCTACCTCTGTGACCAACAACAATCTGTCAAATGGCACCCTGCACTCACTCCTTTCCTCCCCATTAAGATGGGTGTTCTCCAAGGCTCAGTCATTGGCTCACTATTGTTCAACATCTTCACTAATCTTCTCTTTACATCCTGTCCACATATTGTTCAATATGCGGATGACTCTACCATCATCTCTGCTGCCAATACCCTTTCTGACCTGCACACTCTCACCCAAAACTCCTTCAACTCTGTAGAAAAATGGCTTAAGGTACCAACTCAGCACAGATCCTCGTGGTGGCCAGCAGAGTGATCCAAGCATCAGAGAGCTAAAAGAGTGACTTTTACCTGATTTAAGTATATTTTTGTGGCTTTCCCACTGCTATATACCTAGCGACTGCATTTCACCTGTTTTGCTGCTATATTGAAAGTGATTTCTGCATTTATACTGTTTATTGCACTTTAAGTTTCTAATTGTTACTTTAAGTTTCTAATTGTTACAAATTGTATCTGTAGGCTACACACTCAAGTGCGCTAGCCGATTTATAGCATTTATAGCTTCTACTGTCTGTTTTCTCCTTGTTTCTGAAAAAAAATATATATATCTCTTGTTTTCCCGCCTTACTGAACTAGAGTAGTCCAGTTTCAGAGTTGCTGATCCCTGGGCTTTTGTTGTAGTTCCTGTTACTGATTCATAGCCTTATTTGGAAGGAGGGAAGTTTCTTTGCTTACCAGTGGGAGTGGGAAGCACTGAGCAACCTGTTAGTCCAATTTGGTGAGGTTTCAGCCAGTAACTTGTAGTCCATTGGTCGTTTTGTGCCAGTTCCTAGCTTTTTTCAGCCCCCTGATATAAAACACGCTAAACACGCGTTAGCGCGAATTAGCGCGGAGTTGCCACTGTAGCACACAAGAGCAGCAGCATCAGGGTTAAACTATTCGGGCTACCTAAAGTCCACTCTTCAAATTTTCCCTTAAAACAGCCTTCCTTGAACTGTACTACTGATCTAACCTGCGTATCCTATAACTAAAAAGTTAATCTCTACTTGATTCCCAAGTAGACTATTCTCTATCTGTAAAGCCTAGCACTTGCTCCTACAGTACTTTTCACCCTGATATAGCACTTTATTATAGATAGTACCCCACCAGCCTAAAACCCCCTTCTTGATCACCCACATCCCCCGGAGTCTTTTTTAAGTTTTTTTGTCTATTCCTTCTAGCATGTCAAGGGATCAGTTGCTAGTGTCCTCTCCTGCTCAGCTGATGAACCTGGGAATATTGAGGCAATGTTACAATTGCCTCATGTACACAGACAACCCTCTCCTCCTCCCACAAAACACAAATACATGTGAGAGATGCAACTATACAGCCAAACTGGAGGCTGAGCTCTCTCAACATAGGACTGGCAAGACCAGACAGGAGGAGATGGTAACCACACACACCACATACCCAGTCTCACATAGTACTATCACAACTTCAAATCATACACATAAACACACAAAGACATACTCGGAGGCTCTGATCAAAAATCTACCAAAACAGCAGAGGCCACCAAAGCAGACACCCAAACAACTACCACCTCAGGACACAACACATGCAACACATAGACCACACAGTCAGTGTGCCAAACAGTCACAGCCCTTAAGGCCAAACACAATGCCAGACACACTCGTCATTGGTGACTCCATAGTCAGACACACTGACGTCCCGCTCACCAGATTGAGTAAGGAGAAGGTCACAGTAAGCTGCCTGTCGGGCGCTAGAATCCACCACATAACGCAAGCACTCAGGTCTCCCAACAGCAGGTACAAGTACGACTCGGTCATTGTCCACGCTGGTGTAAACGACCTGAGATGTACCTCCTTGGACTACATGAAAAGAGACATTGAGGAGCTCTCTGATTATGTAGCCCAGGCAGGTATGACCCTGACCTTGAGCAGTATCCTACCTTCACCAAGAATGATGCCACAATACAGAGATAAGATGATCAGCTTTAATAATTGGCTTAAACTCTGGTGTCATTCAAAGGGGATCCAATGTCTGTCTGCCTGGGATGACATGCTGGACAAGCCACGCTGCTTTGCAAGGGACGGCTTGCACCTGTCACCAATGGGCTTCCGGATATTGGCAAAGGCTCTTGCCACCCCCATAGTGCCTTTTTTAGGCAAGGCTCAAATTCTAAACCTACCACCCTAGAACACAAAAAGGAAAAACTAAGGGTAATGCTGCTCAATGCCAGAAGTCTCAATCTCAAGATGCACGCACTCGAGGCCCTTCTCAGTATGGAGAACATCGATGTCTGTGCTGTGACAGAAACCTGGTTTAAGGCTCCTGAGAGCACCCCAGCACTATCAGGTTTTACCTCATATCATGCGTTCCGGCCCCAAAATCCGGACAACACCAAGAAAGGAGGGGGGGATGTCCATATTCATCAAGGACACCCACACCTCAAGGTTGGTGGCAACGCACGATGCATCGGAGACCATCCAGGTGCAATTAACCATAGGCAAGACTGCTCTGCAATTTGTAGCATGTTACAGGCCACCCTCTCAAACTCAGGAACCTCACATAGCTTTCCTGAAAACACTGGAGGGGATAAATGTATCTCCAAACACCATCATACTAGGTGACTTCAACTACCCTAATATAGACTGGGATCACTACTCAAACCCAAACACTCTAGCCCAAAGGTTCCTGGAGTTCATAAACTCAAATGCCATGGAACAACTAGTCACCATCCCCACAAGAGGTGAAAACATACTTGATCTCATCATCATGAACATGGGATCACAATGTTCAACACCGGAAGTATACCCCTCACTGGTGAGATCAGATCATAAACTAATCTCACTGGAGGTCCTCATCCCGCCCCCACCTGAGATAAAAAAGACCACAGTGAAGAACTTCTCAAAAGCTGACTTCACACTTCTAAAGACTAGTGTGGTCACCTTTAAGGCCACCGAGCCGGCGGCAAACATTACTCAAGCTGCTGAATCACTTACAAATGCCTTCTACCAGCACCTACAGGACTGCATGGATCAGCAATCCCAAACAAAACAAAGACTCTTTGTACCAAAGGCAAGCGTCCAGCCTGGTGGACCCCAGCCATTAACAAGCTCTACAACAAAAGGAGGAAGCTACTACACGATAGAGCAAAATCCTTAAAAGGTAAGACACCTCTGATCATTATAAGTAAAAAACTAAGAGCTCTCATAAAATCATCCAAGGCAAATTTTGAGAGAAAAATCGCTAAGGACTCAAAAGACAATCATAAGGCCTTCTTTAGCTATGTTAGAAACCTGGGAGGAAACTCCCAGATATGCTCAGAATTAGTTCAAAATGATGTGGAAATTACTGAACCTACAGACATTGCCAACATACTGGCTGACAGGTTCAGTGCAAACTTCTCCCCCTCCCCAAAGGAGAGATATCTATACCAGGGATTGTAGCCCCCAAACATCTCTAACGCCCAGGTGAGAACTGCTCTCTCCAAGGCGAAAAACACAGCATCCATGGGACCGGATGGTGTCCCCGGCTGTGTGCTCCACGAACTCAACGAGGAATTAAACCCGCAGTTAGGACAGCTGTTTAATCTTAGCCTCACCTCAGGATACGTACCCAAGGAGTGGCGCACGGCAACTGTGGTCCCACTTCACATAGGCGGTGCCTCCACCGACCCTGGAAATTACCGTCCCATCAGCTTGACAAGCCTGATCTGCAAGGCCATGGAGAGGATCATAATGGAACTCATAAATAAAGACATAGGGAACTTGCAGACTTTGGATCCAACCCAGTTTGGCTTTGTCAAAGGCAGATCATGCCTTTTAAACTTGGTTGACTTTTTCGAAACAGTCACCAAGGCCATTGATGAGGGAAAGGCAGTCCATACAGCCTACCTCGACCTGGCAAAGGCTTTCAACACAATACCCCACTCAGGTATCATTGAAAAACTCATCAGCTTAAATGTAAACCCATATGTCACAAGATGGGTTGCAAACTGGCTAAGTGACAGAACCCACAGGGTCAGAGTTGCTGGCGCCATGTCAGACTCAAAGCCTGTCACAAGTGGTGTCCCACAGGGCTCAGTACTGGACCCACTCTTGTTCGGCATCTACGTTTCTGAAGTACAAGCTTTTTACTGAGGCTGACCAGGGAGCTCCTCCACTCATGGGATTTTACTCTTTTGCAACAGTTTCTTCCTTCTGTTGTACAGTTTGTTTATGGCAGGGGACCACCAGATTGGCTTCCTTTTTTTGGAGGATAGCATCTTGGTTCTTTTTGGGATAGCACGATCCATGCACTCGTGTAAGTGCTTATAGTGTTAAAATGTTTTTGGTGTCATAGACAACATACTCTATCTATTCACTACCTCTGATCCTTCAATCAAATTAGTGACCTCAAAAAAAAAAAAATTTTTAAGCTTGTTTCCTGCCTTTCCTGTTAAGTGGTACAGACTGTTTGTAAGCTTCTGAGCCCCCAAGCTCTTCTGTGTTGGAGGGAAGCCTTCTAGCTTATTTTTTTTTTCTTATAACTAGCCAGTTTTCTAGTTTCAGCACTCAAATCTGTTTCTTTGAACTCAGCACTTGTTCAGAACTCATTGTAAGCACTACATAAGCTGCAAATTACTACAGCACTCAACTTTCCTCACTTGTCTAGTGGAAAGCAGTTTTTAGTACTTAATAAATAAGCACCTATCCAGACATGTCTAAGGGTCAAGCTCCCGGTGATTTCTCCTGTCTACCTGATGAATCTGGGCATCTTGGGGCAATGCAGCAATTGTCTCATGTACACAGACAACCCTCTCCCCCTACCACCCAACACTACAACCTGTGAAAGATGCACTTATATAGCCAAAGTGGAAGCAAAGCTCTCTTCACCCAAGACTGGACTAGACAGTCAAGAGGAGAAGGTAAACACTTGCACCACACCACACTCATCACATAGTCCCTCAAAACCTACACCACCAAAACACACACACATAGAAACACAAAACACACCTACATTCGCGGAGGCTCTCAATAAAAACGTGCCCAAGCACCAGGGACATCCAAAGCATAAACGCAAGAAACTCCACCCCCCAACACAACCCAAATGACACATAGCCCACAAACTCAGTGTGCCACTCAACCACAGCCCACAAGGCATAACAACGTACCCAACACTCTAGTCATAGGTGACTCTATAGTCAGGCACACTGATGTTCCACTCACTAGACTAAACAAGGAGAGAGTTACTGTCAGCTGCTTGTCAGGTGCCAGGATCCGCCACATAATGCATGCACTCAGGACACTCCACAATAAGCACAAATATGACACTGTCATTGTCCATGTTGGTGTGAATAACCTGAGACGTACCTCCCTGGACTACATGAAAAGAGACATGGAGGAGCTGTCTGATCTTGTATCCCAGGCAGGTATGACCCTAACCCTGAGTAGCATCCTGCCATCACCCAGAATGATACCACAGTACAAGGACAAAATGATTGACTTCAACAATTGGCTAAGCTTCTGGTGTCATTCTAAGGGGATCCAGTATTTGTCTGCCTGGGACGACATGATCGACAGTCCACGATGCTTTGCCAGAGATGGCCTGCACCTGTCACCCTTAGGAATCCGGATACTGGCTAAGGCTCTTGCCACCCCTATAGTGCCTTTTTTGGCAAGGTTCAAATGACAAATTCACCACCGTAACAGGTACAAGCAAGCAAAATCTGAGGGCAATGCTACTGAATGCTAGAAGTCTAAACCTCAAAATGCACTCACTCGAGGCACTCCTTAAAATGGAGAACATTGACATCTGTGCAGTGACAGAGACCTGGTTCAAAGCTCCAGAGAGCACCCCTGCATTACCAGGCTTCAATTTATACCACACCTTTCGGCCACCTAACCCAGAAAGAAGCACTAAAGGCAGAGGCGTGTCCATATTCATTAAGGATATCCACACTTTGAGGCTAGTTGCACAGCATAATGCATCCGAGATTATCCAAGTGCAACTAACTCTGGGCAAGACCGCAATCCAAATTGTAGCTTGCTACAGACCCCCCACTATGCCCCAGGATTCACACTCCTCATTTCTTGAAACACTGGAAAGTATTAGGGTACAACCCAACACCCTAATAATGGACGATTTCAACTACCCCACCATTAACTGGGAAAACTACTCATGTACCAACTCTTTTGCTCAACGTTTTCTAGAATTCATAAATTCCAATGCCTTGGATCAACTTATTCACACCCCCACCAGGGGCAGCAATATCCTAGACCTAGTCATTACCAACATGGGAAACCGGTGTTCCACATCAGAGGTCAATTCCTTGTTGGACAGATCCGACCACAAGCTAATCAGCCTAGACATCCACATCCCACCCCCAGCCCCATCATAAAAACTTCTCAAAAGCCAACTTCACACTTCTTAAGACAGAAGTGGCAAACTTCATGACACCCATGCAGACAGACAATAGAGGTATGACTGCCGAATCCTACACAAATGTACTTTATAAGCACTTACACGAGTGCATGGATCATGCTATCCCTAAAAGAACCAAGATGTTATCCTCCAAAAAAAGGAAGCCAATCTGGTAGTCCTCTGCCATAAACAAACTCTACAACAGAAGAAAGAAACGGTTGCAAAAAAGAGTAAAATCCCATGACTGGAGGAACTCCCTGGTCAACCTCAGTAAGAAGCTGAGATCCCTCATAAAATCCTCCAAAGCTAGTTATGAAAACAAAACTGCCACTGACTCTAAAGACAACCACAAAGCATTCTATAGCTATGTCAAGAATCTAAATGGGAACACTCAGATCTGCTCTGAGTTACAGCATAATGGCACTAAATATACAGAACCAACTGAAATTGCCAACATCCTAGCAGATAGGTTCAGTGCTAACTTTACCCCCTTCTCACCCCCTAGAGTGCCCATCTCTATACCGGAAGAATGCAAAGTTCCTATAATCACGGCTGCACAGGTAAAAAACACACTCTCCAAAGCCAAGAACACAGCATCCATGGGACCTGACAATATCCCAGGCTGCGTTCTACATGAACTACAGAATGAACTGGCACCCTACCTAAGTACCATGTTCAATCATAGCCTCACCTCAGGCTTTGTACCCACTGAATGGTGCACCGTGACAGTTATCCCACTCCACAAAGGAGGAGCCACGACGGACCCCAGGAACTACCGCCCCATTAGCCTAACGAGCCTGGTCTGCAAGGCCATGGAACGTATCATCGTGGAACTCATAAACAAAGACATTGGTAATCTCCAAACTCTGGACCCTACTCAGTTTGATTTTGTAAAAGGCAGATCATGTCTCATAAACCTGACTGACTTCTTTGAAGCAGTCACCAAAGCCATAGATGAGGATAAAATGGTTCACACAGCTTATCTAGATCTCGCCAAGGCTTTCAACACCATCCCCCAATCTGGAATTATAGATAAGCTCACTAAACTAGGTATAAATCCCTATGTCACAAGATGTGTTGCCAACTGGCTCATGGACAGAACCCACACTGTGAAAGTAGCGGATTCCAAATCCGACATCAGACCAGTGACAAGTGGAGTACCACAGGGTTCAGTCCTGGGTCCTCTCCTGTTTGGTATCTACTTCTCTGAAGTGCAGGCCAACACAGAAGGTCTTTGGCTAACAAAGTCTGCAGATGACTGCAAACTAGGAGCCATAATCGAAACTGCTAATGATGTGGACAAACTACAAAAGGGCCTCACTGAGACAGATACCTGGTGTCAAAGCCATGGCCTGAAGCTCAATGCCAAAAAGTGTATTGTCATCCCCTTTGGTAAAAACTCTGTACCCATGAACTACCACATAGCTGGTAGCCTACTGAATGCCAAAAATGTGATAAGAGACCTTGGGACACAGGCGGACAGTAGTCTCTCCTTTGATAACCACATCGCCACAGTGGTCAGGAAATCCTTCTACATGGCTCATCTCATCACAAAAGGATTCTCATCCAGGAAAAAAAGAGGTCATTGTTCCCCTCTACTCATCACTCATTAGACCCATTATAGAGTACAATGCCCCTTTTGGTATGTACCTCACAAGGCATCTACAACAACTGGAAAGACCACAGAAATACCTCACAAAGAGGATTACTGGCCTCAAACAGATGCCCTATGCAGACCGTCTCAAAAAACTACAGCTTTACTCCATCGCATATCGCCTACTCAGGGGCGATCTCTGCCTAAAATACAAAGCTATGTCAAACCCAGAGCTGTTGGACATGCTCCACTTAAAGAAATCCCAATCCCTCCGAGCTACACGCTCTAGGGACCTTAACCTTGTCACCACAATAAACAGAACATGCTGGAGGGATAGATTCTTGTCCCAGAGACTTCCCATACTCTGGAACAGACTACCTATCTATGTCAAACAGAGCTCCTCATTAGCACTCTTCAAGAAAAATCTTGATGATTGGATGGGAAATGGGAAATTCACCCCGGTGATCACTGTGGCTCTGCTCGATAGGGGCACAGGAAAATAATTTTCTTGGGTGGCAAAAGCCAGGGTAAATTTTTTGGCTAGGCTTGTATGGGCCATAGGGCCGATAGCCTAGTACCTACCTATGAACCTATGTATCGCAGCACTTGTAGCCTGAATAAAACAAAACTATCTACCACTGAGACTACTTTCTGTTTGGAATTTATTTCTGTATGTACAATAACAGAATCATAGTTTAATATGCCATCTAACTTCCCTTTATTTTCAGTTTATGGAGCATATTATACATCACAAACAAAGCTCCCTAATCTTACAGTACAAGCTATTTCAGTTATCACTCAGGTAGACATCCACTGATTTACTTTATTCCCTTTGTATACAGTAGTAAATTATGTTGAGATTATTTTAGCTGTACAGTCTCACAACTGGCAGATTAATAATGTTGTGTCCATTTCGCTGTTATTCTTATTTTCCAGATGTGTGCTGCTTTGTGTTAATGTAACCTTTTCTGAAATGAAAGCAAAGGCTTAAAAAATTGCACAGCCATAAACACAGAGATTGAGGAACAATATAGGAGTTAAACTGTTCTGTCATGACATTTGCAGATTAAACTCTTGTTGCATGACTGCATGTATTCTTCCAGTTGTTAACACAGCAGTTTTACATCAATACCTAGTAGTTTCAATCCAGGATAACATTATGACAGCAGTAAAACAATTAATAATTAGTTTGCCCTTTTTGTATAATCAACAAACATAAGAAGCTACAAAAATGTATCAAAAGTACTGTGGCGCCAATGGATGTTCAAGCTACTTAGAAAAATGCATACTATTAATTAAGTTTATTTATTTCATTATTTCATAGTTATGTATGACAGTGAGACGTGGAATGCATTGATGGATGGAAAGCCAATTACTAAATGAGTGTGTATAGATAACCAATAAATGTTGACCTGTGTTCATTTATGTGTGGTGATAGTTTTACTTAAAAATGACATACCTCCTTTCAGAAGAAATGGCATCAGTTATAGAAATATTACAAAAAATCCTGCTGTTGAGAAACTAGAGTATCACAATTATATCACAAGTTAGTTTACAAGAGAAAGATGAGAATCTGCAAAGGAAAAACAGTATATATAGATAAACACACAAACGATGAGCCTAGCAGTGTGTCAGTAACTATTTGGCAGAAAGTGACTATATCATTAGACCACAGAAACATGTGCTTAATATACTGAAGGATGCAAACATTGATGAAATATTTTTTCATAATGCATAATTGAAGTTATGATAAATGCTTTAAATTATCAAGTTACTCTTGCTGAAATGACAAAGTAGCTTAACCTAATGATCCTAGCCTTAGAATGTGACCAGGTGAAAGAACACAGAATGAGTTTGAGAGAAAGTTCTGAAACTAAGACATACTAGGGCGGAACTGAAATAGGATATATGAGATATAGAAAGAAAAGGACTTGGTAGCAAACATTCAAAGTGTTTTGAATGGGTATAGTTTACTTGGCATGAAATCACAGGTTCACACGTTTGATGAAGAAGCTCAAGGCCTACCTGTCTTCATGAAGCTTGATGTCCAGGTCCCATGTTAGAACTTACAGGTCACCATGTATTCCAAGACCTACCTGTCTTCACGAAATTTGATATCCAGGTCCCATGTTAGAACTTACAGGTGACCGTGTAGTCCGAGGCCTACCTGTCTTCATGAAGCTTGATGTCCAGGTCCCATGTTAGAACTTACAGGTCAATATGTATTCCAAGACCTAACTGTCTTCATGAAATTTGATGTCCAGGTCCCATGTTAAAACTTACAGGTGACCGTGTAGTCCGAGGCCTACCTGTCTTCATAAAGCTTGATGTCCAGGTCCCATGTTAGAACTTACAGGTGGCCAAATAGTCCTCTGTGTCATTCCTTAAGGCTGAAGGTATGAATTAATGGTCAGAGTTTAACTGCGGGAGGGGGTTATTCCATAGCCATGTAGTCTTTGAAAGTTGAAGTTGTCATGCCTCATGTTACCACGGACTTTAATTTTTAGAAAACGTCTTGTATTCAGGTCACGGGGGGAAGGGTGTCTTCTAAGCAAACTA
>NC_056725.1:602851057-602943557 GCF_019279795.1 Protopterus annectens | reverse complement strand
GGTAGGCACACTGGTGCCAGGACTGGAAAAAATGACAGTGTAGAATCCTCAAAATATGGAAATATTCCTACAATGGGGCTAGGCCCAGGGGGAGGATGGTCCCCTTGTTATAGAAGGAAGTAGCAGTCCCCAAAACTCACAAAAAATAAAAGGCCAAAGAAGAGCCATAAAGAAGATAGTTTCTTTCTTATCCTCAGTAGTCTACTCTATGTACTGTTACTATTATGGAAAAAAAACAGAATTTCCAGACACGTGATATACAAAAATGTTAAGAGAGAAATTAGAGGAGAGAAAAACACTTGCACGAGAAAAACTGTCAAAAGCCTGAAATAAAAATTTGTGTTCATTAATAGAACAGATTTGTGAAAAACAGTATATAGGCCAAGAAACATTGATCAGTTTTGAAAAAGAAGCATCTGAGAAAGTGCAAAAATATAAATAACAAAACCAAGAGATTTTTGAAAAGTATAAAAAAGAAATATGGACATGGGAAAGAAAAAGAGATTTGATGTGGTACAATATTTATGCAAAGGTGAAAGTCAAATCAATCAATATAAAGAAGGCAGCTCTAAAGATATTCAAAGAGAAATACAGGCAAAGGCATCCAGATATGAAAAATTCCACAATACAAAAATAATATCACAAAGAAGGAATGAAGAAAAGAACATTAGTAAAGTAGAAGTTAAAAAATAGAAGTTGAAGTTATGGAGTGCCTGCGAAGTGAAGGATTTGGTGTAGAAGGTCTAACACAGCATGATGGAAAGAGTCCCCAAAGTAAGGAGAAACAGAAAGATCAGACACATCTGAAGAAGAAATATGTACATGGGAAAGAAAGAGATTTAATAAGGTGTAATATCTATGCAAAGGAGAAAGCAAAACTAATAAATACAAAAAGAGCAACACCAAAGATATCTGAAGAGAAATACAGGCAAAGGAATCCAGACATGGAAAACTTTAGAATACAAAAAATAAGAAGACAAAGAGGAAAAATAGAAAAGGAGATTAGTAATGGAGAAGTTAAAGAAATAGAAACTGAGGTTATGGAGTACCTGCAAAGTGAAGGCTTTAGAGTAGAAAATCTAATTCAGAAAGCATCACAACAGGATAGAGCAATGGATATTCAAATTAAGGGGAAGCCAGTGGAACAGGAAGCAATTGGTCAGGTGCCATATGAAGATATTTTGGAGCATTCCACAGGAAACCAGTATAAAATTTCACTTGAAGCTGGATAGCAGGGGAAGGAATGGAACCTGTGAAAAGTCTGATGCAGTCAATGTTGAAGAGTGATAGGCTAGTGAGTTCCCATATGACAGGGGAACAGATGGCACAGGATGAAACTGAAGAGAATGCACCACAGTAAGATGCTATAGAACTTTCTATAAAATGCCCACAGGAAATGGAAAGCAAAAATATGCCATCAGTTTAGAGGAAAATGCACTGAGAGAAGAGTTGCTTGATTTAATAGAGATAGACATATTAAGATCAATGAAAGAAACACACTGCAGAAGGTCAATAAAACCCAAATAGTCAGAAGTTTGATAAAACAAATGAACACAGTAGTTAGGACTGTCCATAGAGATTCATGTGATATAACAGAAGTATACAGGATATATTACTGTGCAGCTAAATTAATAACTGATAAAGTTCTACCACAAGAACACACGGTAGTAAGGGAAAGGAAGGGAAGAAATCGAACACCATCATGGAAGTATCGAATAGAGAAAACTATAATGCAATTAAGACAAGAAGTGTCACTGTTGGAAGAATATAGAAGGGGGAACATATCAACAAAAACACTTAGAAAGATAGACATGATAAAAGCAATGCACAGTATTAGAACAGATCAGGATCTATCATGCACTGTCGCAAATAGCAAACTAAAAATCTCAGCACAGGCGGAAAAACTTAGAAGATGCACAGATAAATATAAAGGAAAAGTACAAAATAAACAATTTATTGATGACCCAAAAAAAGTTTTAAAGAGAATTAGGAAATAAGGTAAAAGGAATTAAAATACCACCCAAAAAGGAAGAAATAGATATATTTAAGGGAAGTATTTATGAGGATCCTGTGGAAGATAAAGATTCTAAATGGATAGAAGAAGTAAAAGAAAGAATAAGAAGTTTAAAGGTACAGGATATGAAATGGGATGAAATAGCCAGAGAGATTGAAACAAAGTTAAGAAAAGCCTCTAAATGGAAAACCCTAGTCCGAGATGCAGTATCTAACTTCTGGTTAAAAGTATTAACATCTTTGCATGAAGATTTAGCCATGAGTGAGAACTATTTATATGTGCACCCTGAACAGACACCAACCTGGCTAACAACAGGAAAAACAATGCTCCTACTTAAGAGTGAATCTGCAAGCTGTCCTAAAAATTATAGACGAATAACTTGCCTTCTGACAACATATAAACTATACAATGGAATTGATGCCTACAGAGTTTATAAGCATTTAGAAGAAAACTCAATTATGGAAATAGAACAAAAGGGCAATAAAATAAAGTCATATGGAAGAAATGATCGTTTGTTAAATAAATTCATAGTGGAGAACTGTAAAAAGGGGAAGAATCTAAGTATGGCATGGATTGACTACAAAAAAGCATTTGATAGTATCCCACATTCATGGATAAAAGAGTGCTTAAAAATGTATAAGATACACTCTACACTGATTGACTACATTAGAGTGATCATGAAACAGTGGCAGACCACTTTGCAATTAAGCCATGATAAAGGACAAATTATTATTCCAGGGATAAAAATTCAAAGGGGGATATTACAGGATGACTCTTTGTCACCGTTGCTATTTTGTCTTGCCCTTAACCCATTAAGCTGTCTACTAGCTTAGGCCATGGCTATAATTTTGCTCCTAAAAACCAACAAAGTATAAAAAATTCTCATCTTCTCTTTGTCGATGATTTAAAATTGTATAGCTCATCAGATGAGGAACTGAAAGCACAACTGGAAGTTATCAAAACTGTTTCAGGTGATATAAGAATGTCATTTGGTCGGTCTTGATAAATGAGCAAAAGCAACCTTTAAAGCAGGAAAACATCAGTTTGGGACAAGAATGTAAAATTAAAGAACTTGAGCAAGAGGGAGTGTATAAATATTTGGGAAGTGATGAAGGAGCAACAATAAAACATGAACAAATGTAAATTAAACTTAGTAAGGAATACTTTAGATGACTTAAATTAATCCTGAAATCAGAGTTGACATCTAGGAACAAAATTCAAGCTATAAACCAATTTGTTCTTCCTGTCCTAACTTACAGTTTTGGAGTGATTGACTGGCCCCAAAATGTGATGGAGAGATTAAACAGGAAAATAAGAAAGATGCTTCATGCTCATCAAATGATTTTTAAAAACCAGTGCATACTAAGATTATATATTTCTTGTTTCGAAGAAGGAATGGGCATCCCTGAAATTGATTACATGCATAGATCTACAATTGTGGGACTGCATGCATATCTATTGACCTCACAAGACCCAAACATAGTGAAAGATTTGAAACATGAGGAGAATAAATTTAAGATGACTTCTCTGCTTAATCTAGCAGAAGCATATCTGTGTCAAGCAGGAATGGAAATCAAACCAGAAGTAGATAAAAATCAGGCAGCAACTGAATGTGCCAAAAAGCCAAATAAAGAATATAAGGTGAAAGGACCAGATGAGAAGACAAGAAATGTGGAAAATGCATAAATATAGTTGGAAGTATAGAAAACTTCTGGAAGAACCTCATGTTGATCAGGATTGAATGCAGGAATGGTTAAGGAGAGGCAAATTCAAACCAAGAGATGAAAGGTTAATATTGGCGGCCCAAGACAGAGGGCTACATACACACTGGTTTACAAAGTCCATTGAATATTTGGGAGAAACAAACAAATGTAGGCTTTGTAAAACAGAACTGGAAACAGTTGAACACCTTGTTGCTAGTTGTGACATACTAATGGCAGAAGGACTCTATGCCATTAGAAACCCAAAAGACCTGGAGAAATTAAAAAAGCAGAAACAGCACTGTACTGGGCAATAGTAAACTGAATGCATGTGTAGTACATGCTTAAGGCATCTCGCGTAAGGAAGTCACTGTGGAAGAACACTAATGCGCTGTCATACAATGAAATTATTTAAGAAAGGTAAACACTTTCTTTCCTAAATAATGTTATTGAATAATATCAATAACCCACTCTGTGTACGGGTATCGTGATTCATCCACAGTTGTCTTTTTTTAATCTCTCCAGCTTCACCCTCATGATCAAACCATGCGTACTGTGGGTAAATCCTGTGATACACACACCCTGTCATGGATTATTGCTGAAGCACATCATGATTAATTTTAGCAAACCTCTTATTAAGGTTACTGGAAACTGAAAACAAAACTATAAACCAAAAACTGTAAAATATTAATTATGGCTGAGAGACCATTTTTAAATGGATACTGGGTTATTATGCCTCGCTTTACTGATTTCTAGAATGATCTAGTTTGCTATGATCTTCTCCATAATGTTGTTAGTGACATTCTGTAGACTTTGACCTACAGGAGTTTGTAGTTTGTCTGGGACACCTTCCCTTTGTACAATAGGATCGCAAAAACTCACTGTATTGTGGTATAAGTGTCATTTATCACACAGTCTGTTACATAAACAACAGAGGATGGAATAAACTCCCTCTAATTTATTTATTGATGGACATTCGATTACTGGAAAAATCCAACATGGTGGGTATTTATTTTCAGTGGTGGCATGGGGAGAAAAGCTCCAAAGTATTGCAAAACCATTTTAACAACATTAATTTTACAATCTTCAAAATATTGCAATAAAAACAATGAAAAAAAACCTACAGTTTAATCAATTATACCAAATTAGACATAATGTGAAAACATTGGTTAAGAAGAGATACAATGTATAAGACAATGATTTCATATTTAGAGAAATTTTAGTCAGTTTAAGGAAATTAAAGGTAAGTTAGTATAATACAAACAGGAATTACAATATGAAGTGGGTGAAAAAAGAGTAATGGTATATTTAGACAGACAGTCAGGGAGAGAGAACTTGACGTGAGGTAAGAAAGTGAGCAAAGAAGATAGTCAGGAGGTATAAGGTATAGATAGGTACTTGCTCGTATTTAGGGATATAGTTTATGCAATGGTTGAGCAAGAACAAAGCCAAATTTTGGCTAGGAAGTCCTTCATGATGGTTTTAAAGGACTAGAGGGAGGGTACTGACCTGATGGACATAGGTAAGGAGTTTCAGGACTTAGCAACATGGTCAGAGTACAGCTCATGACCAGCAGATTTGCTACATCTGTGGGCAGACAGACAATATTAGTTATTAGATTGTAATGACTGAGTGGGAACATAACTGTGTAGAATGGTATTTGGTGCTGAACAAGCAGATGGATGCTGGATAATTTTATAGGTGGTGAAAACCTGAGTATGTGTTAGTTGATGAAGTAGTTCTAACCAATTTAGGCTTTTTAGTGCTATGCAGAGGTGGGTTCTGTAAGGGATATTTGCTGCAAATTCGGCTACTTTATTACACCATTGTTCAAGTTCTGCTTTTTGTAATGCCTGTAGGTTAGTAATTGTAGCTATCACCTTTCCTGGTGTTTAGTGATTTCAGCAGTTTAGAAACTTGGTTAGGGTTATACAACCTTTAAGATATGTTACTGTTCTGGTACCCTTAAGGTGTTTTTACTTATTCTGGCAGCTAGAACAATTTTCTCATTAGAGTATTTCCCAAGACCATTGACAGGTCTGGCCTTACAATGTTGATGTACTGAACAGTCTGCAATTATTATACATATTGTTTATTCCACTACCCTTTAAATTTCCCCAACATGACTAGTAAACTCTTATTCTCTGTTAGTGTCTCCATTCAGATCCCTCTTTATCTTCAAATTTTGCATTCATCATAACTTGTCTAAATAAGGCTTTATAGTTATTCACTAAAGAGATATTACTAGAAGCCACCCACTATTTAGACCATTCATTCTGTCTTTGTAAGGTTCTTGATTTTCTTATTAAGTGGAAATTGCATATTGATTTTTTTCATAAGATTCATGAGTTTTGGAAATGTATAGTTCCCTTATCTCAAATAACTTCTTTTTGGAGATTACTGGGGCACTCTCAATACCCATCATGTTCATCACTGAGTACCACACTTAAAAAATTGAGCAATTGCTTGGGGACATGGCATTTCCATTCTTCCACTGCAAACATTTTTATTTCTCAGTCTCTCCCACAATGCATGTTTCTGTATAGCAACAGCTGCTAATTAGCAAAGGTGGTTACTCAATATGTGTATAACGAATTCAATGGATTTAAGAATACAATCTATAATGATGCTCTGAGATTAGTAGCAATAGATACCACCTGCTGTAATTATAATGTTTACAGGAAGCCATTTAAAAGTCTTTATCATCATGCTTGATCTATTCTGTGTTAGAGAAGAGTAGATCACCATTAGCAGTTATGTTGTCTTCCCTAACAAATACTAGGTTTGCCTAAATATTTGTCTAGTGACATGAAATTATGCATGTGATGAGCATTATAAATGTCCAAGATAAAGAGACTATTGGTCATCACACTTAGCCTTAACAGCATAATATGAATATGTTTATCATTAAATTGCAATTAATGTATTCTTTCTCTTAGACAGATATTGCAAATCCTCTGCTCCTGGAACCTGCCTGTCTTTTAGCAGTATATAAAATGTAGCTGTCTAAATCATAGAGAGATTCCACATTTAAAAAAAGATGCAGTAACTATTTCTAGTGTTAAATTTCCTGCCAGCTGTAAATCAGACTTCTCCACTTTTCCATCTTGATGCTGGCATTTGTGTTAAATGTTGACAGCTTATAGTTCTTATTAATCAGTGATGCTGATGTTCTTGAACACATTAATTATGCTGTTAATATAATAGTCAAGTAGCAATTTGTGTCACTGTTTTATAGTACAAACAGCACTGCTTCTATATATCACTAAGTGGTTGGAATTACAGGGTTTATCTGCATTGTCATTAGTTACTACTAAATATTGTTAAATATTTGGTACTTTACATTAATGACAGTGTTGCTGCTACGTTAGGATTAAGTGCACTAAATAAGTCCTATGCTGCTGTATAGTGTTGTTTACAATGCTGAATACTCAACAGTTGTATGCTTTAAATGATGCAGCTACACTATAGTGCTAATTATGCAGTGGATGCATACTGATATATGCTGCTAGTTATAATACTGCTTTACATCATTAGCTATATTGCAGCGATGTACGTTGTTAACTGTATAGCAGGTGCACTCTATTGGCTATGTTAATACTGCACAGCATGAACTGTGCTGTTCATATACACTATTTTGTTGTTATGCTTCATTAACAATGTCCTTGATGTACTATTCAAATATGCTGTTGCCACACTACTGTGATACTGCCGTCTGCCATTAATGATGTTGCTCCTCCATGCAGCACTAACTAATTTAGTAATATTCAACTAGGGACTGCATTTTTATTTCTGTCTCTGTCCATGGTGCTGGTTTTCACCCTGCTGTGCTACTATATTCTAAACCTCTGTTGTTAACTACTTCATCACCACTGAAATGTGTATCTGTCCATGGTGCTGCTCTTCTTCCTTCTTGCAGCATTAATTATCGTGCTAATACTCATTCGTTAAAACCACTTTATTACTGCTGGTTTATGTCTTTGCCCATGGTGCTGCTGTTCCTCCCTGATGTTTTTAATATTGATCACTGCTGCAGTAGCCTAAGCTATATGGGTGATATCCTGCAAGGATATAACAGCGGGCTAGCTTCCAAAGCTTCATGACACCTTCCACATGGCCAAACCAATAGTTAGCTCAAGTTGAGCTGACTAAAAAGACAGGTTTGGCTGACAAGCCCTTTAGAGCTTTCCTGACACTGAAGAGCACACTCATTTTAGGCTTTCAAGGATTGATGGTCAGCGTGTGCTGTTCCTTTGCTGGAGAGATAAGTTCCCTTCAGGAAAAAAAAAACATCCAATTTAAAAAACTGTTTGTTTGATAACACTTTCCTGTACAGGAAAGATATTTTAAAGCCAAAACTTTATGTTTTAACAGACTGTCACAAAACTGTATTGCCTTTAAAATGGGAGCATTCTTTTTTCCTGTCAGTTAAAAGTTGTTTAAACATTTTTTTCTGTGGAATAGTTGCATTTATTTTACTATTTGGGACTGGCAAAATGTTTTAAAGAGATTTTTACTATGTTTTTCTGTGAAAAAGTGACTTTCAAAAACTTTTCATTTTTACTGGCTTTTGTTGCTTTTTTCCCAGGTAAGAAGCATAATTTTTGCCTTTACCAGGGAACACTTTATTTTATTTATTTATTTATTTATTGACATTTGTTTACTGGGAAAATTGAACTGGACACAAGTGCCAAATGAACTGCCAGTCTCACAGTCAGTCCTTCTTCCAGCCACAAAAGAAAAAAAATTAAGCATACAGCCTTTGCTATCACATCAGGCTAGCAATTTGGCTCAGCTGCAGGTGAGTGACTCTGTAGTGGCCATTAGTTGTACCTCAGACCACTCATCTTTTGCCTTAGATTCCTGGTATAGCACCTACAGCCACTATGGCCAGGCATTAGCCACATCCTCTGCAGCTGTTGTGGTCCCCTCAGTGGGCAAGGGAGAGACATTCTTGTTGGTCCTAGGAGAGGGAACAAAAAAAAAAAAAAACCAAACAAAATAAACAGTCTCAACAAAATGCAGGTAAACAAACATTTAAAAAGAAATGTCAAGGAGATTCCAAAAAAAAAAAGAAAATCAATAGCCCCCTAAAGCAAATACAGTGCAACAAACCAAAATGACTATTCAAGGGACCTTGTGCCACCCCCCCCCCCCCCGGCATTCCCATTCCCTTCCAGAAAGTCTAAATTTAATATCTATTTTTCTCTTTGGCAACAGACAGGTTCAGATAAATGGGTTCAGAAGATCATTCATTAAGGTTAAAGATAGCAGTGGGAGAAACCTTCTCCTTTCCAAAGGGTAATATTGTATTCACCAGACCAGACTCTTTCATTTCTACATGTCCTTCATCAAATGGTGTCCCAGGAATTGATAGAACCAGTTCCTCCTTCCTAGGTGAGAAAAGGTTTTGATTTAAAGATGTTTTCATGCCAAAGAAAGAAAATGCCTGGAGACCAGTTCTGGATCTTTCTTTTCTAAACCTATTTATGATAGTACCAAAGTTCAAAATGTGTCATGTCACAACCTGTTACCGCTTCTTCCTCATTCAAGTTTCCTAGTAACTCTAGATTTAAAAGATGCTTATCATCACATCCCTGTTCATCTAGACTTCTGGCATTTCTTAAGGTTCTGTTTGTATGGATCACATCAGTTCTCTGCCTTACACTTTGGACTATCCACTGCAATAAGAGTACTCAAAAAGTGGCTAACTCCAGTTATAGCTCATAGCAAAGTACAAGTTATCCAAATTTAGATGACTTGCTTATCTTTGCAAAGTGTTTTTTAAGAGATCACTTACACAAGCTGGGCTGTCAGCTAGATACCTCAGTTCAAAGAGCTTTTCTTGCACAACAAAAAATAGAGCTATAGTTAGATTTGTTTCAAAGGTTTTTCAGTCAGACTTTTGTCACTGCGAGGGAATACCTCTGGATTTTGGGTCTCATGGCATCTATGATTCTTTTGATACCCCTGGCAAGACTCCAGATAAGAAAGATACAATGGTATCTGAAGTCTCTTTGGTCCCTGCACCAACATCCTGTCTTTTCAAATCCCAGAGCTAAGGCTTTTCAGAAGAGAAATCACTTGGTGAAGACAGCAAATATCCTCAAATCCAGGTCTCCCATTCTCCCCCAATGTAAAAACTAAGACAGTCACCAAAGACACTTTGCTTGGGGAGCAGTTTTGGGAGGGATAAAAGTGGAAGGTGTGTGGGACACCAAGGACAGAGTCAAGCACATAAATATAAAAGAAATACTTGCCTTGATCAAGGCAACCAACTTTATGAATCATCGTTGGGCCCCAGGACCATGTGGCACATCAACAAGCAAGGGAAAACCAGGTTGTACACCCTTTGCAGACAAGTCATGTTAGCTTGAGATACAGTTTCACAGCACAATCTTACTCTACAGGCATCCTACATTCGGTCAGAGCAAAGTTTTGTGGAAGACAAGCTAAGCAGGATAAGGGCAGCCCTCCATGAATGGAAACTAGATCAAGGGGCCTCTCAAAATTTGATCCATCTGTGGGGAGTTCCTCAAGTACACCTATCTGCCTCTTCTCTGAGCAATCAACTGGAAATATTCTGCTCCAGGACTCCATACAAGAAGGCTTGAAAATGCCTTTTCTTTTATTTTCCTTGTACAGGAATGTTCCTGCATGCTTTTCTACCCTTTCCTCTGATATCCAAATTATTTGTGAAGATTCTGAAGGAATGTCACTCTGCTGGCATCCTACATTCTGTCATAGCAAATCTGTATGACAGACAAGCTGAAAAGGATAAGGGCAGACCCTCATGCATGAAAAATAGATTAGGGGGTCACCCAAGATTTGAGCCATCTGTGGGGAGTTCCTTGAGTACACCTACTTGCCTCTTCTCTGAACAATCATTGCTTGAATCTGTCTTTGGTGTTTCACACACCTTGGACTTTTGTTCCTTTCAAAACTATTCAAAGCAGGGTCAAGGCCCTGTCTACTGGTGGTGACTCCCTTCTGGCCCAGACAGTAATGGTTCTCCCTTCTTTTAGAAATGGCCAGGGGAAATTACCACAATCTTTCTCATAGGCTACTCACATAAAATCAGAAGTATCTGGTACAACCAACCCCAATCAACTTCAGTTGACTGCCTGGATGATAGGGTCTTCCTTTCCTTTAGGCACCAGTTTACTGAGGACATGCAGCAGATATTAACTGAGGCAAGAAAGCCTGTTACTAGAAAAATATATTAGCAAATGGAAAAGTTTTTCTAGTTGGTGCCAACAACATAACCAGCACTCATTTAGGACTAGTCATTCACTGGTTTTAGAAGATTTGTGTGAGTTGCTATCCTAGAACTTTTCTTACTCCACCATCAAGGTTTATTTATTGGCCATTTTAGCATGTCTGTTCATGGATCCTCCTCTTTCAATGCATTCTCGTGTTAAAATGCTTTTGAAAGCGGTCTTGCATAACAGGCTTCCTAGAAAACCAGTGGCCCCTCCTTATAGGCTAACACTTGCTCCATTTGAACCAGCTAACCTGTCTGACATGAGGTTTTTAACTTGCACAACAGTTTTACTGATTGCTCTGACCTTTGCAAGAAGGGTATCTGAGTTGCTAGCTTTTATGGTGAGTCAACCCTATCTCATTTTCCATAGGGACAGGGTTTCTTTGAGAACTAATCCTTTTTTATGCCTAAAGTGTATTAGAGTTTACTGTAAGCCAAACTATCCATCTTCACATCTTCTTTCCAGAATGTAAAAACTGAGGGAGAAATGATACGCCATACCTTGGATGTCCACAGGCAAATGAGGTACACTCTTGACAGAACTAATTCTTTCAGATCTTTGGATGAATTGTTCATTTCTTGTGGAGGTAAGAAAAAAGGTCAAATTGTGTCAAAGCAGCCATTTTTCAAATGGCTGTCTAGGACGATTACCTTTTTATAGTCAACACAACAAAACTATCCCATGCAAGGTCAACACTCACTGTATTAGGGTCTTGGCTCCATCTATCCCTTTTTGAAAAGGTTGGACTATAGAAGTGTTCTAGAATCAGAAACGTGGTCCTCTGTACATACTTTTCAAGGCACTTTAAGATTGATTCCTTCTCCAAAACTAGATCAGGCTTTGCTATGGCCATTCTTCAGGGGCTCCTGGACTCTTCTCTTTCAACCTCTCAGAATTTTAAGGTATGGTAATCTGTCTATATAGCTTAGGCTACTGCAGCAGTGATCAGTATGAAGACCATAGCACAGCTGTGTATGTAAAGTCATCATAACATTAGCTATCTGAATGATCACTGCTGCATTAGCTGCTCCCTCTCTCCATCTCCCTTGTTTCTTGGTGTGTTATTTTGCTAAGGTTTGGAGTTTATTCATTTATTTATTTTTTGTTCCTAGCATTGTCCTTTTGGGGCTCAACCTCCCTGTCTGTTGGCATGAAAGCTCTTTTTAATCAGCGCAGCTGACTAATGGTTTGGGTGCATGAAAAGGTGTCCTGACAATTTTGAAGCTGGCTGGCTGTAGTATCCCTGCAGTATATAACCCATATAGCTAAGGCTACTGCAGCAGTAATCATTCAGACATCTACTGTTATGGTACATTCACTTACCCAGCTATGCTTTCTGCTAGTATGTTTTTGCTGCTAACATATGCCTCTGTCTGTGGTGTTGTTGATCATGTTTATTTACTCCACTAAGTATACTCCAGCTGGACACTATATTCCATCCATCCGCCCATCCATCCATCCACAAAACCCATTTTCCCATTTTTTGCACATGGGATCGGATGTCATTTCAGCAGTGACAATCATCTAGAGCCAATGTTTACTATTAATGGTGCTTGCAAATTCTACTATAGTGCAGCAATGCCAGAGTACAGACTTCCACTACAGTGCAGCAGTGCCAGAGAACGGACTTCCACTATAGTGCAGCAGTGTCAAAGTGCAGACTTTGACTATAGTGCAGCAGTGCCAGAGTGCAGACTTCCAATACAGTGCAGCAGTGTGCAACAGTGCCAGAGAACGGACTTCCACTATAGTGCAGCAGTGCCAGAGAACAGACTTCCACTATAGTGCAGCAGTGCCAGAGTACAGACTTCCACTATAGTGCAGCAGTGCCAGAGAACAGACTTCCACTATAGTGCAGCAGTGTCAGAGTGCAGACTTTGACTATAGTGCAGCAGTGCCAGAGTGCAGACTTCCAATACAGTGCAGCAGTGTGCAGCAGTGCCAGAGAACGGACTTCCACTATAGTGCAGTAGTGCCAGAGGCCAGACTTCCACTATAGTGCAGCATTGCCAGAGTGCAGACTTCCACTATAGTGCAGCAGTGTGCAGCAGTGCCAGAGAACAGACATCCACTATAGTGAAGTAGTGGCAGAGTACATACTTCCACTATAGTGCAGTAGTGCCAGAGTGCAGACTTCCACTATAGTGCAGCAGTGTGCAGCGGTGCCGGAGAACAAACTTCCACTATAGTGCAGCAGTGCCAGAGTACAGACTTTGACTATAGTGCAGCAGTGCCAGAGAACAGAATTCCACTATAGTGCAGTAGGGCCAGAGTACAGACTTCCACTACAGTGCAGTAGTACCAGAGTACAGACTTCCACTATAGTGAAGCAGTGCCAGAGAACAGACTTCCACTATAGTGCAGCAGTGCCAGAGTACAGACTTCCACTACAGTGCAGCAGTGTCAAAGTGCAGACTTTGACTATAGTGCAGCAGTGCCAGAGTGCAGACTTCCACTACAGTGCAGCAGTGTGCAGCAGTGCCAGAGAACGGACTTCCACTATAGTGCAGTAGTGCCAGAGGCCAGACTTCCACTATAGTGCAGCATTGCCAGAGTGCAGACTTCCACTATAGTGCAGCAGTGTGCAGCAGTGCCAGAGAACAGACGTCCACTATAGTGAAGTAGTGGCAGAGTACATACTTCCACTATAGTGCAGTAGTGCCAGACTGCAGACTTCCACTATAGTGCAGCAGTGTGCAGCAGTGCCGGAGAACAAACTTCCACTATAGTGCAGCAGTGCCAGAGTACAGACTTCCACTATAGGGCAGCAGTGCCAGAGAACAGACTTCCACTATAGTGCAGTAGTGCCAGAGTACAGACTTTCACTACAGTGCAGGAGTGCCAGAGTACAGACTTCCACTATAGTGCAGCAGTGTCAGAGTACAGACTTCCACTATAGTGCAGCAGTGCCAGAGTACAGACTTCCACTATAGTGCAGCAGTGTCAGTGTACAGACTTCCACTATAGTGCAGTAGGGCCAGAGTACAGACTTCCACTACAGTGCAGTAGTACCAGAGTACAGACTTCCACTGCAGTGCAGCAGTGCCAGAGTGCAGACTTTGACTATAGTGCAGCAGTGCCAGAGTGCAGACTTTCACTATAATGCAGCAGTGTGTAGCAGTGCCGGAGAACAGACTTCCACTATAGTGCAGCAGTGCCAGAGTACAGACTTCCACTATAGTGCAGTAGGGCCAGAGTACAGACTTCCACTACAGTGCAGTAGTACCAGAGTACAGACTTCCACTGCAGTGCAGCAGTGCCAGAGTGCAGACTTTGACTATAGTGCAGCAGTGCCAGAGTGCAGACTTTCACTATAGTGCAGCAGTGTGTAGCAGTGCCGGAGAACAGACTTCCACTATAGTGCAGCAGTGCCAGAGTACAGACTTCCACTATAGTGCAGCAGTGCCAGAGTACAGACTTCCACTATAGTGCAGCAGTGCAAGCTGAGATCCTTCCAGATGTTGCAGCAGCAGATAGATACAGGACATTAGAGCAGAGTTTGACTAGCCATTATTTCCTCCGAATCACCCGCTGCAGTATACTGCAAACTAATCTAATTCAGCAAGTAAACTGTAAGACTGAGAGACCTGGTGCGGCTCCGTTTTTAAATTTTAACTTATCCTTTTCACTAAATCACTGAGGACAAGCTTTGCTAATGCATGAGCCCAGATGAGTTACTTTGAAAAAAACATTACAATTAGTAGAAAACCTGTATTGTTAACTATATTGTAAAAAATTCTGAAAAAAAGTACAAGAAAATGGTTAGAAGACAAGGAATACTACCATTGGTCTTAATTTTAACAGACGACATCATATACTGAAGTGAAATGAACTAACCAGAAGATAAAACACTGTGGCTAGAACACGAAAAAGGGTTCAGCCTGAACCGTTAGCTATTCTTAGCTGCTACAGAAAAACTCAAAGGGAAGCAAAAACTTAAGGCTTATATGAAGTCAATATATTTGCAGCAACTGGTATGCACATTTCCTCCTATTCAATTAATCATAATGTAAAATTAAATGAAGGACATTTATACCTGTATCATTTGTGCTTTGCAAAAAGAAAAAGGGAACAGACCAAGCTTAAATAAAAAGAAAGAAAGAAAATGTAGCTATTGCATATGTGATCAATGCCTCCACACTAAACTCTGACTGCAGTAGTTAAAAGTATTATTCAGATGTGAAAAAGTGGATATTGCATATGTGTTCCACACATGTGAAAAACTCTTAACTGTGATACATAAAAGTACAATTCAGATGCAGCACTTAGTGCAACGCGGGTAACATGCTGGGAATATTTCTAAACGCAAAGAAAAAAAGAAATAGTTGCGAAAATGTATGTTTAGGATAGCTGAACATGAAAAGGCTATTTAGTTTACTTCTTATTTTGAGTACCACGACTGTATTCTCTCTAAGTTTGGGTAGACAGGGATGGAAACCTGTTAAGCCTTAAAGAATACTAGACTTACAAATGCTATTGATGATGTCTTTGATGAAGAATTGTAACTAATATGGCTGTCTTACACTTGGGTTTTCCCCAAATTCTATGCTAGGAAAACAAGTAAGGTCATTTAATTCTATAACAATTTCACTACAGATAAATTATTTAAATTCCCATCCTCAGCTATTTTATAAAATTTAAAAGTGATGTCATAATAATGGGGAAAGAGGAAAACTGATATTTCTCTCACAATAGTAGCTGAAGCAAAAATGTAGAAATCAGCACTTGGACATTGATAAAGTATGTTTTGTTTCACTAGCAATAGAACTCAAACTAATTACAAAGTCTTGCATCTCAACCTTCTTACATTAAATAACCATGTTGTAGTATCACTACTTTAAGAAAACTGCTTCTGGGTCTCCAGGCATATTACTAAGACAGATCTGAAAAAAATAGTAATGAAACAGAGCATTAAGCAGTTAATCTTTATTTCATTTTATTATATTAATGCTCAGCAGGTTCCAAGTTAATGTCTTCTGTATGAACATAAAATGAAACAACAATCTTGAAATAAAATAGAACAGATATTACCAAAAATTACCTCATGATTAATTATTGGTGCAACAAATCTTGAACATTCAGAGACCGTATTTTATTAACCCACTTTATTGCTAAAGAGAAATTGGTAATGCTGTGTTAATTGCCATATAATAGGATATGGTGTATGAATTATGATCACAAAACCGATTGGAATTAATAACACACAATTTCCCCATTTTTCTCAAAAGATGTTTTAAAATGCCATTTTGTCATGTGCTTGTTGCACACAAGCCACATTACTTTCTAATGCCATGTAATCATGCCAGACATACTGATGAAATGATTTGGGATCAGAAATGATCAGACTATAGAAAGCAGATCTGTAAACAGTGCATAATGTTTCTAACCCCTACTCTAAATCAAATTAATTTATGGAGAGATAGTTTATGGGTGAAACCTATGTTTACTATATTATGGTGAGACTATGGAGTTCTGCTAAAAAAAAGAAGAAATAAAGAATGCAGTACAGCTTCATATTCTTTTTTCAGACTATCGGCCCCATGGCCTAGCACACAGATAGCCTAAAATGTTCTCCTTTTTTAAAGTAGATTCTTCTCCACTATCCACGCTCTCTCTTCTCATAAAACACTGGCTCTGTATTGCATCATGTACAAACTGCTAGACACAGTCATGTGCACACACACACACACACACACACACACACACACACACACACACACACACACACACACACACACCAGCTCAGAACTGTTGCACTTCTGAGTCTTGCGATTTGCATATAATAGTTATGCACAGGGCCTGTAATCTCTCTGTCTCTCTTTCCAGTTATAAGACCCCATTTCCTTCATCTTCCTCACTCTTTTCTATGCATTTTGCACTGTGCACTTTACGTCTGCTTAGACACACATTGCTTGCATTCCTCTCACTGCTGATCCTAATCTTTGTGTGCAGATACCACCATATTCTAAACCCCTTCCCCTAAATGCACACTTCTGTGACTGCAGTGTCAGTGTTTCATGTCTACAACCACTTCATGGACTCATTTAATTATGAAGGTCCATAAGAATGTACCAGTCATTCTCCTCTCCTTCTGCCCTCTCCAGGTTTAATATGCATATTTTTCCTTAACTGAATTTTCACAATCATTGTTATCTTACTTTTTTGATAGTGATTTCTTCTTTGTCCCACATTCTATTTTTTTTCAAAAGGACAGACATTTTAATGTGTGCTTCCAGTTTTGCTTTCAATATGTAGTTTCCTTGCACAAGTGTCCGTGGATCATGCTATGCTCATAAATCCTGGTAATTCCACTTGTCCCTCACATCCTATCACCCTGAAATGTTGCCCTTCACAGCCCTTAACTGATATTTTATTTTCCTTTCCTAATCCTACCTGCATGAGATACTGACAGCCCTTTCAGGGATACCTGCAATTAAATAACTTCATCAAATGTCATCATCAGCTCCTGATCAATTGGTTTCACCATGTTTTTATTTACTACTGCCAGACAATCTGTCCCCCATGTGCAACATTTCTTCGGAGCTACGTCTTTCTTTATTGGCAGTTTTTAGCAAAGCCTGGTAAATTATTTTCCTTGTTCCCTCAGGACCACCTTCTATCCACAGTTATTTTCTGCTCTCGCCTTCTCCCCATCTAGAAGGCTTTGTAACTGAATCTCCAGCTAAACAGCTCTGCCTGATCATCATACTGCTTGTAATTCTCCTTGCTTACTGCTTACACCTTCATTTTCTCCTTTTCTGAGCCCTTTATATGACACCTCCAAAGATCTACCTTCCTGTCATTACCCTTCTTTGGTCCTGTCTACTGTTGCCACCTCACCCATTATCCTCCTTATCTCAGGCAGTTCCATAACACCTCCTTTTTTCCTATTTGCCCCTGCTAGTGGCCAGCATCTCATGCTCTACTTGACCAGTGCTTCTGGCCTGCTTTGCTGCTCTGCTGCCTCACTAGCTGCCACACTCTGAATGCCAGTCTCATTGCTGCTTTTCATTCTTACTTGACTTCTTGGACTGAACATTAACATTTTCCTCCCAGTGTTTTATACCTCATGTCTTCACTTGATGACATCATCTTCTGCTGTACCAGAAAGCTGTCAACTGCTGAAGGGCTTTCTAGAAGGTATACATCATTATGCATTAAAATGTTCATTGTACCACTCTCTTCTTCTGTTTGGCAAGTATTCAGCAACTTGTTAGGCTACAATTCCCTCATCTTGGACCCCACCATAGACAAGCATGCTGTTCATGTATCTGTCCCTGTCAGATCTGCTAGAAAATTACAGTTGAAAAAGTGTTAAAAAAACATACAATTAAAATAAACAAAATGCTATGCAGCCAGAAAAAAATTGTGGCCTTTTAAATGCATCATCATCATAGTACCCTGGAATATACTGTTCTGAGATGCTTACTAGGGAGGACATGAGAATCACAGAGGACACCGCTTCCAAGTACTGTGGGTGAGTGGTCTAAGATAATCATATCCCTTTGCAGGCCTGGCTTGTCTTTGCCTGCTTCACCATTTCTTTTTACTGATTTACTTCTGTGCCACCACAGGATCATGAAAACTTCCTGGCATTCCATGAACATATCCCTGTAAGAGATTTTTTTTAATCTTCAGTGACTTCATCTGCCCTTCCATACACTGTAGTACCTACAGTTCTAATGCTGAGTTTACACAATGCTTCTTAGATTTGGTTAACAAAAATGTTCTGGATTAAACTATCTGAAATACCACTAGGGTGGTAATACCCTGGAACTAGTTCTCAAAAACTTGGCTCAGCCATATTCCCTGCACCTGACTGGTCCCTCATTAGTTAAGTCAGACAGTGGATTCCCTTACCCTCTGAACATCGACCCCCCCCCATGATAAACACCACCACCCTTTTTATAAATTTCAAAAAAGCAAACTTTTTACAATTGTATTTTGAAATCTCAAAATTCACCTGTTTTAACTCCACAGAGGATACAGGATATGTAGTTACATATGTTAAGATTCTATATGCTCATTTGGATAAATCCTTTAACAAAACACTCCCTAGCAGAACCAAATACAGTGAGAAATTCAACAATAAACCACATGGAGGTCAGTAGATATTAACAGATTACATAACAGAAGGATGAAATTACTTAGATTACATTGTAAAGCCATTATATTACAAGTAAAATATAAAATGCCTCACAAAGAAATTGAAGTTAGCTATAAAGACCAACACAGCATCCTATGAACACATGATAGTTTCTGAGGCTATGGATAATTATAAGGCATTCATTAGTTATTCTAGAAAATCAAGGAATACTTCACAATACTGATCTCACCTTATCTATAATGTCACCACCCTTTCTAGCCCTGAAGACATTAGTTACAAAGATAATACCAAGTATGTTTTCTGTAAACGTCTCTCCTGGAACTATCATCCTCACTCTAAATAGCCCTCAGTCCAGCTTCCCCACCCCCCACCATCTCAAAGGATCATATCCATGAAGCAATTTCTAAGAACAAAAACACCTATTCAATTGGTCCCTGCAATATACCTTTTTATCTAATAAATAGTTACCAAACAAGATCTTACTGGTCCCCCTTAAATTGATCAGGCTTGACCTGCAACACTTAAGATTTCTTAAGGGAAGGTCATGCTTGCTAAATCTGATCATCTTTGAAAAGTCATTCACTCAGTGAACAGTGCTCAGATCATTCAAACTTCCTACTTAGATCTGGTAAAGGTGTGATGAGACTGTTAATTCTGTCAAGTAGTTCATTTTTTAAGAAATGTTAAAGAATCTTTTAATTGCTAATGAGATATGAATTTATATCTGGATGTATTGAGCCTAAGTTTTGCAAATATTCTGAAGCTACCAATAATTAAATTTGCTGTGACAGAAACATAGGAATATAAAAACAGAGGAACATTCTAGCCAGTCAATAACTGGGACCATAAGATGCCTACCATATACTATACACCTTTAAACAGACCCTGTTCAAGCACTTACCAGTGCTCACCTCCCAAATTAAGCAGGACCACACATGATAATCCTGGTGTAAATTTGTGTTTACCTATCCAGTCATCAAGACTAGCCTTAAAGGTAGCCAAAGCAGTACTTTGTTTGGCCTGTAGTGGCAATGTATGCCATAGGCTAGAGAATATGTCCAGTAAGGAATCTATCTTTTCGGTGAGCCTTGTTTATTTGTTGATGTAGATTTAGACCTAGGTGTGCGTGTTTGTTGAGGCACTGGTTTTGAAAATAAATAGGACAGGGTCTTTCATGGCTTGAAAAGCAAGATATAGGTCACCTCAAAGCACCCTGTAAGCTACTGAATACAAGGAGAACCATGCAAATCTATTGGGGTAGTTGAAATATTTAAGACGAACGACTCCAAACCACCAGCTTAAGCAGATTAAACAGTTTTATTGCACGAACCACAAAGACGCTTGTATTCCTTTACCATAAATGCCTTAAACAAACAATCACTTGATTTCGTCATTAAATGACTTCATCAGATGACCAGCATATCCTAAAACCTTTAATTTATACTACAAACAAATCTAATCAACCAATAAAATCCAACCATTAATTAACAATTTGTTTGTAGTATAAATTAAAGGTTTTAGGATAGCTGGTCATCTGATGAAGTCATTTAATGATGGAAATGCAAGTGATTGTTTGTTTAAGGTGTTTATGGTAAAGGAATACAAGTGTCCTTGTGGTTCGTGCAATAAAACTGTTTAATCTGCTTAAGCTGGTGGTTTGGAGTCGTTCGTCATGAATACTGCTTGTTTGTTTGGTTACAAGTCTTTTTGAGCAGTATTTTCCATTTATTTCTTTATTCTTGAAATATTTAAGAGCTTTCATTTTCTTGGTTAGATATCTGTGGGGTTGTTCCAGCTGAGTGATATGCTTGGATTTGTACATACCAAAGGGGACACTGTATGCAATGATTGGTCTGATAAAACCGGCAGTACTTTTACAACTTGGGATCTACTGGATAGCCAATTTGCAATCCAGCAGACAATGCAGAAACTTATATTAAGCTTGTCTAATTTCTTCAATAATATGAGTGTGGAGGATAGCGTCAAAAGCTTTGGGCAGGTCAGGTTAAGTGGGGTGCACAGACTGACCTTTATCCACAGCCCCTGCAACTTTTTCAAAGAAGCTTACTAGGTTCTGAAAACATGATCTGCCCATCACAAAACCATTGTGATCAAGATCAGTTTGGTTGCCTATGTCTGCATAAATGAGTTCTGCTATGATATATTCCACGGCTTTGTATATAAGACTGGTAAGGCTGATGGGTCCATAATTTCCCTGGTCTGTAGAAGGACCAGCCTTGTGTAGGATGTTCTTCAGGCATCAGGAGCAGATCCTATTGATAAGCTGAGGTTGAACACTGTAAGCAGAGGCTCAGACAATGCATACTTGGCACTGATGAGACTACAGCCTGGTATATTGTCCAGCCCCATGGAAATTCCAAAGTGACTTCAAGGGAATCTTAATTGTCAGGGACAGTGGGGGCAACAATGGGCAGGAAGGGTAAAGCTGGCGTAAAATATGTCTAATATATTAGCTACATCCATTGGGTCAGAATGGCTGAAGTTACTGTGGATGAGCTCATTGCATTGTTGGACATTCATTTTTCTGACATAAATGAAGGATTTTTGTAGTTTCCTTCAGAATCTGTAGCAACCTTAAGTTTGCATTCTGCGTTACAGTTTCTAATTTTGCTTTTTAATTTCTTGCTGGCATGTTTCACTGTAGTTTTGAGGTAGGGAGGTGGGGGTCCTTGCAAATGTTCATTATTTTCCTTCTTTTGTTGTGCAATTTGGTAATACAGACATTCCACCAGAGGAGCTTCTCCCTGAATTTACCATTATAATGAATTTAACATGTACCAATAACACTTTGTCTTACAGCACAATAAACCACTCCCTTGCCTGATAAAAAGTATATATATATTTAGAAAGCCTGTGAGGAAATTATTACTCTATTTTAGTTTTACTTGGATCACTTGTCTGTGTACTTAATAAAGGATTTTTGACTGGAAACAGACTGCCTGCCTTGCTTGGATTACTTTGGAATACTTAGTAATTCTGTACAATTATATATTTTTTATTATTTATTTTTTTTAATTAAGATGAGTTTAAGTTTGCTACTTCTACTACTGTTGTCTGATCTGATTAATATACAGTGATTAGCTAGAGATATATGGACTGAAAATCTTACACACAGAAGTTTCTTACATGGTTTTGTTTTTGGACCCACTACACTTGTTTAGTGGGTTATTTTGAGACTTCGGAGATACCACGGAGATTACTTGCTTTTTTTTTTTTTTTTTAAAAGATAATTAATCTTAATACACAATTTGCAAGTGAATGGCTTAACTTCTTAGGATTCATAGGGATCTTATTATTTTGTAAGTATGTTAAATGAGCAAAGTCCAAGATTTTAACTGTAACTGATATTTATATTGGTTGAGGAAGCAGTTATTTTTGAAAATATATACTTTAATATTAAAACATAAGGACTTCCAATGCCTTTTGAGGCTTAATTGTAATCACTGATAGATTCCATTTTAGGAAATACTCCATGTTGCTAATTTTGTATACAATGCTTTAACATCTCTCAGTTTACTTTAACTTTGAAAAGTTCATCTTATCAAGTCTGTTAAAGGATTTGTCTATTTCCCCAGATGTTTATTATACCATTCCAGAAAATGACAGCCTCAGTTTTAATTCTAATGAAGTGTTAGATGTTAAAATAAATCCACAAGGATATGATATTACATTTTTTTAAATTATCATGCTCTGAGTATAATACTTGAAACTGAAAAAATGTTTGATTGTTTTTATAACTAAAATAAATAACTTTTATGGGTAGTAACTAAATAAAAACATTTTTTAGGTTCTGGAAAACTACTGCCAAGTAAGTAAATTCACAGACTTGTTGGCTGTTGGTGAAGCACCCACCAAGAGGTGAAAATGCTGAGAGAAGAAAGGAGCCACTTTTGAGATTTTAAGTATTTTCTTCAGATTATTTTGCTAAGTTTTTCTGCATAGCCGCCTACTTTGAGCATTTTCTGGCTTGTTAAACTTGATTTCTGCATTGGTAACTGTATTTAGAACACAACCTAGAGCTGTTTACTGAATTTCCTGTTTGCACTTATTTTTAAAATCGTTTTTTATCTTAAAACTTGCATTTTATCTGTCTCTGGCCTAGCACTCAAGTGTGGGGTCATTTACTGCACTGTTATAACTTGTTGATACTTGTGAACCTCTGCTATCTTTAAAAAAACAAAAAAAAAAATCTTACTTTTTTCCCACTTTTCTGAGATTTAAAAAAGTTCAGTTACAGGCTTGCTGTTCTGAACTGTTTGTAAGTTTCTTGGAGGCCATTTTTTGCTTGGGCTAAAGGGAAGTCTCTCTGTTCATCAGTGGCAGTGATAAACATTGAGCATCCTGCCTGCCCCTGTGGGAGTGGTTACTGCCTTGAAACTGTAGTTTTATTGGCCATTTTGGGTCAATTCCAAACTCCTTGAGCTTCCTCTCTTAAAACCTGATTGCCTCGTGGTTTTGGTGTCTTTTCAGACTTGTTGGCTGTTGGTGAAGCACCCACGAAGAGGAGAAAACGCTGAGAGAAGAAAGGAGCCACTTTTGAGATTTTAAGTATTTTCTTCAGATTATTTTGCTAAGTTTTTCTGCATAGCCGCCTACTTTGAGCATTTTCTGGCTTGTTAAACTTGATTTCTGCATTGGTAACTGTATTTAGAACACAACCTAGAGCTGTTTACTGAATTTCCTGTTTGCACTTATTTTTAAAATCGTTTTTTTCTTAAAACTTGCATTTTATCTGTCTCTGGCCTAGCACTCAAGTGTGGGATCATTTACTGCACTGTTATAACTTGTTGATACTTGTGAACCTCTGCTATCTTTAAAAAAAAAACAAAAAAAAAAAATCTTACTTTTTTCCCACTTTTCTGAGATTTAAAAAAGTTCAGTTACAGGCTTGCTGTTCTGAACTGTTTGTAAGTTTCTTGGAGGCCATTTTTTGCTTGGGCTAAAGGGAAGTCTCTCTGTTCATCAGTGGCAGTGATAAACATTGAGCAGCCTGCCTGCCCCTGTGGGAGTGGTTACTGCCTTGAAACTGTAGTTTTATTGGCCATTTTGGGTCAATTCCAAACTCCTTGAGCTTCCTCTCTTAAAACCCTCTTTTGCGCGGTTTTGCACGTTTTTGTGCATAGCGCAATAACGGGCAGCGCCACCTAATTGGGTTTAAACTATTGCTGGCTCCACAAAGTCTGCCCTTCACTTTTTCCCTTAGAACTGCTCTATCTCTCAAATTAAACACCATATTCTCATTCTAAGGTCCTTCACTGGTCCAAATAAGTAATCTTACAAGTTAGCACTATTAAACCATAAGCACTACTTACTCTTATACTCTCTACGATTACCTTGTCCCCTATTGGACCGTCTTAATTCAGTTCCCTATATTACTCTAGCATGTCCAAAGGTCAGTCAATGGTTTCCTCTCTGGCCCAGCTGGTGAATCTGGGAATTTTGAGGCAATGTTACAACTGTCTCATGTACACGGACAACCCTTTCCTCCTCCAAACAGGTTCAAATATATGTGAGAGATGCAACCATATAGCCAAACTGGAGGCTGAGCTCTCTCATCTCAAAACTGGTATAACCAGTCAGGAGGAGAAGGTAACCTCACACAACACAATTCCAGTATCACATAGTCCCACCACATCAGCGAACCAAACACATAAATACTCTAAAACATACTCAGAGGCTCTAAATAAAAATCTACCTAAGCAACAGAGACCTCCAAAGCAGACATCCAAGCAAACGCCACCCCAAAACAAAACACGCACAACACATAGCCCACAAAGTCAGAGTGCCAAGCAGCCACAGCCCTTAAGGCTGAATAACGCACCCGATACTCTTGTAATAGGTGACTCTATTGTCAGACACATGGACGTCCCACTCACCAGGCTGAACAAGGAGAAGGTCACAGTGAGCTGCCTGTTGGGCGCTAGGATCCGCCACATAACACAAGCACTCAGGTCACTCCAAAGCAAATACAAATATGACTAAGTCATTGTACATGCTGGTGTGAATGACCTGAGACGTACCTCCCTGGACTTCATGAAAAGAGACAAAGAGGAGCTCTCTGATCATGTAGCCCAGGCCGGTATGACCCTGACCTTGAGCAGCATCATACCCTCACCTAGAATGATGCCACAAAGACAAAATGATCGATTTTAACAATTGCCTAAATTTTGGTGTCATTCAAAGGGGATCCAGTGTCTATCAGCTTGGGATGACATGCTCGACAAGCCACATTGCTTTGCTAGGGACGGCTTGCACCTGTCACCACTGGGCTTTCAGATACTGGCAAAGGCTCTTGCCACCCCCATAGTGCCTTTTTTAGGCAAGGCTCAAAAGTCAAACCCACCTCCATAGACAGCACAAGGTACAAGAAACTAAGGGTAATGCTGCTAAACGCCAGAAGTCTTAACCTCAAGATGCACGCACTCGAAGCTCTCCTCAGTATGGAGAACATCGATATCTGTGCAATGACAGAAACCTGGTTCAAGGCTCCAGAGAGCACCCCAGCACTACCAGGTTATACCTCATATAATGCTTTTCGGCCCTAAACCCAGACCGAACCACAAAAGGAGGGGGAGTTTCCATATTTATCAAGGATATCCACACCTCCAGGTTAGTGGCATTGCATGAAGTATCGGAGACCATCCATGTGCAACTAACAGTGGGCAAAACTGCTTTTCAGTTTATAGCATCCTACAGACCACCCTCTCAAAGTCAGGAATCCCACTCGGCTTTCCTGAAAACATTGAAGAACATGAAGATCTCTCCGAACACTATTATATTGGTCGACTTCAACTACCCAAACATAGACTGGGAGCACTACTCAAGCCCCAGCACCTTAGCCCAAAGGTTCCTGGAAATTATAAACTCAAATGCTATGGAACAACTAGTCACCACTCCCACAAGAGGGGATAACATACTAGACCTGATCATTACCAACATGGGGACTCTATGCTCCATACCAGAAGTATATCCTTCATTGGTAAGATCAGACCATAAATTAATTTCACTGGATATCCACATCCCGACCCCACCTCCAGCCCAGAAAACCACTGTGAAAAACTTCTCAAAAGCGAACTTCTCACTTCTCAAAACCGAAGTGAAATCTTTCAAGGCCCCAGGGCCAGTGGAAACTATGGTCCAAACTGTAGAATCCTATATAAACGCATTCTATGGACATCTCCAGGAATGCATGGATCAAGCTATCCCAAACAAAACTAAGACCCAATCATCCAAAGGCAGGTGTCCAGTCTGGTGGACCCCAGCCATAAATAGACTGTTCAACAGAAGGAGGAAGATACTACATGATATAGCAAAATCCCTAATAGGGAAGGCATCTCTCATCAGTACTAACAAAAAATTACGATCCCTCATAAAATCCTCCAAGGCCAGCTTTGAGAGAAAAATTGCACAGGACACTAAAGACAATCATAAGGCTTTTTTCAGTTATGTTAGGAACCTGGGATGCAACTCCCAGACTTGTTCTGAGTTGATTCTAAACGACAAAAAATACACTGAACCTACAGACATCGCCAATATCCTGGCAGACAGGTTCAGTGCAAACACCCCCCCCAACCCCAAAAGAGCAAGTGTCTATCCCGGCAGGGGGCTGCCTCCCAAACATCTCTGATGCTCAGGAGAAGGCTGTCCTCTCCAAAGCAAAAAACACTGCTTCCATGGGACCAGATGGCGTCCCGGGTTGCGTCCTACATGAACTCCAAGAAGAACTAATCCCTCAAATAAAACAGCTGTACAATCTCAGCCTCACTACAGGATATGTGCCCACAGAATGGAGTACAGCAACAGTGGTCCCACTCCACAAAGGTGGAGCCTCCACGGACCCTGGAAACTATTGCCCCATAAGCCTGACTAGCTTAGTCTGCAAGGCTATGGAGAGGATCATCATGGAGCTCATAAACAAAGACATCGGGGACCTACAGACACTAGATCCTACCCAATTCGGCTTCGTCAAGGGCAGATCCTGCCTTTTGAACCTGGTTGACTTCTTTGAAACAGTCACCAAAGCCATAGATGAAGGGAAGATAGTCCACACAGCCTATCCAGACCTAGCAAAGGCATTTGACACAATACCCCATGCGGGCATCATAGATAAGCTATCCAGCTTAAATATAAACCCCTATGTCACAAGATGGGTCGCAAACTGGCTCAAAGACAGAACCCACAGAGTGAGAGTTGCTGGAGCCATGTCAGACTCGAAACCAGTCACAAGTGGTGTCCCACAAGGTTCTGTCCTGGCACCGCTCTTGTTCGGTATATACTTTTCCGCGGTACAGGACAATGTGGGAGGACTATGGCTCACCAAGTTTGCAGATGACTACAAACTGGGCGCCATAATCGACTCTCCAGCTGACACAAACAGCCTTCAAAAAGGTCTCACAGAGATGGATAACTGGTGCCAGAGCCATGGTCTAAAGCTAAATGCCAAAAAGTGTATAGTCATACCCTTTGGCAAAAACAATGTGCCCACAAACTACCACATAGGCGGTAAACCATTAAGTACAGAGAAAGTAATTAGGGATCTGGGGACCCAAGTTGATAGCAATCTCTCCTTTGACAACCACATTGCCAAAGTGGTTAGAAAGACCTTCTACATGGCCCACCTCATCATGAAAGGATTCAAATCTAGATCAAGAGAGGTAATTGTGCCCCTTTATTCATCCCTCATCAGGCCCATCATAGAATACAATGCCCCTTTTGGGATGTACCTTACCCGACACCTGCAGCAATTAGAAAGACCCCAAAAGTACCTCACCCAGAGGATCAAGAGACTCAAACAGATGCCATATGCTGCTCGGTTAAAAAAACTCCAGCTCTACTCAGTTGCATACCGCCTACTTCAAGGCGATCTATGCCTGACATATAAAGCTATGTCCAATCCAGAATTAATGGACATGCTCCACCTCAGTAAATCTAAATCCCTTAGAGCCACACGCTTATGGGACTTGAATCTCAGCACAGAAATAAATAGGACTTGCTGGAGGGACAGATTCATAACCCAGAGGCTCCCTTCGCTCTGGAATAGAATTCCAATTCATGTTAGGCAGAGCACCTCATTGAATCTCTTCAAGAAGAATCTTGATGAGTGGATGGGGGATCGTAGGTTTGTTCTGGGGATTACTTCCGTGTCACTATTAGACAAAGGCACAGTAAACTAAACCGTAAAAAGGGACAGTATACTCAAATCAAGGGGTGGCATAAGCCAAACAAAATCGGGCTAGGCTTATAATTGCCCCAGGGCAGATAGCCTAGTATGAACCTATGAACCTATAAAATCTAAGAGCAAAAATAAAGCATAGAGATGGGACAGTTTAAAAGCCTGCTGTGATTTATCTAAAGACAATTCTTTCTATGTTATCCTGAGAGATCCTCTGTGTAATTTCTGTAAAAAATGAGTTGTTACATGTATTAATAAGTTATGTAAAACAACTGAATTACGTTTGTTTTTTAATTACTTTTCTCCACTGCCTGATGACTATTCTCCCCCCTGCATCTAAGACAGCCTATCCATTCTACATGAGTAAAAGCAGGTCATTCAGGTAGCTACTATTTTTTTCTGACTATACGCCCTACCTTCAGTCCTCCCTAAGTGGTTCATACACTCCTTACAATACTGGCCCTTTGATGCATGCATACCTCCCTGCATGCACTAATTTTATCTACACATCTATATACTGCCTGGCGATGACCGCATGCTTATACTATACTCATAGTCCTGTACTTTGATCTCCATTAGGCAGGACACTTAGTGTGCCATGGTACAAAACACCGTCTCTCTCTCTCCCTTCAGAATGGATGAGTAGACCAGGGCTGCTTCACTCAAATTCTTCCCACTTTGTTTTCCAGTGCCCTGGCCACCATTTAAATCTGATTTATGTGGTGTATGGTATAACTGTAAATCATATTTATGTAATTTCATGTAGCAATTATTTTTAGAAAATGAACTATAATATTTGTTAAATCTAAGGACTTTGAATGCCTATTTGAGACTTCATTGAAATTACTGATCATATTCTCATATGAGGTTACTTCATGTTGTTAATTTGCACACAATCAGTTAATATCTTTTTCATTTGATTTTAATTTTGACTTCATACTCCTATGCCAAGGAGCAGGCACACACATTATTTTCAATTCATTCATTCTATTCATGGTTTAATACATGAATCAAGACAGTGAAGTGTCATTTGTACTTCATTAAAGTACTTTATTCAATTAATTTTTTTAATTAGGTGAACTGATAAATATAGTTCAATATTTAATAAAGTATATATCACATAAATAGACAGTGCTACTGTGTCACTCCTGAAAAGGGACATGTCTTCAGTGGGCTTACCTTGGCATCAAGTGGGTAAATTTTAACTTTCTGGTGATACTGGTACAATAATACTTAATATGCAGTCTTCAGCTCCCTTTTGGAAGTGTGGCATCCAATACTGTGACTCTCATCACTGTGAAAATCATATTGCATGTTCAACAAAAGCAGGGAATAAAGGACTTTTGCAACATTGCCCCCTTTTGAGTGGCCACCCCTGCTATCTTTCTATAGCTATATAAATATATTATATAAGGATCTACTACTAGTGGTCTGTCCATGGAAACATTAGCATGCTTAATGTTGCCAAACATAGGTCAACAAAAAATACATCATCGTCCTACAGACACACTTACGCCACCAATAAAATCGTTTTCACATTTTTTCAGTAACATCACTGAAAATATATTATTTGTTCTACGGTGGGTTGAAAGAGAACAAAATCAGAATACTAAATTCAGTTCATTCCTTAGAGTCATTCTAAATTTGGCCCATAGGTAGGATTCTCCATTTGCTCCTTATCTTTTTAACAATGTGAGATACTTTTAATTCCAAAAGCCTTCGGTGAAATCCAACACAAAATATTAAAAAAAGCTTCAGTTCTTTCATGGTGCAGAAAAAAAAATTACCTGTAGCCAAACAACTGCATTCCTAACATATATCTACAGGGAATCAATGAAAACAGCAAGTTACCTTGTTTACTGTGAAACACTGTTTCGTGATGCCAAACCCTATCATTTCAATTTTATTTTCAGAATGTAAAATGTTTCAACATGTTTTTGAAAGTTTCTGAATCGCTGTAATTCTTTTCCTTGCATTTTCTTTGACATGAAGTTTTTATTCCACACTGGGTTGCTTAAAAGTCTAACACAGAATATAAAAGTATTGGTACAAACGTCAGGCAATGGCTATTGTATATTTAAAGCAATTTCTAGTCCTGTAATTTTAAAATATTGATAATGAATTAAAATTACTGGAGTTTGGTTTATTTTTAGTAAAATAAAATAATGCAGTTGTAATAAGCAACAGTAGAAGTTAAGTGCTATTAGTATGAGTGACTTATTTCTCTTATTCTGAGGTATAATGATCTGAAATTTACTAAACAGCTCTGGTAGACACACTGATACATATGGGAGGGGAGCACAGTGAGCTAGTGATATGATTGTCACTGTACAGCAAGTAGTTCTGCAGCTTGATTCTTAACCTGGAGCCCATGTGGGAGGGCTGGGCTGAGCCCATGTGGGGGACTGCACCCCCGCTACTTATATATACTAACTCTGAGGTCGCACCAAAAAGAAAAAGACAGTAAACTTACCACTAAGTATGCTCGCCCTAAATGGATTTGGACATTTGATCTTTAGATCAAATGTCCTAGATCCATATATAATCACAAAAGGGTTCGCATCCAGATCAAAAGAAGTCATTGTGCCCCTCTACTCATCACTCATCAGACCTATCATAGAGTACAATGCCCCATTTGGGATGTACCTTACAAGACACCTGCAACAGCTGGAAAGACCACAGAAGTACCTCACCAAGAGGATCACTGGCCTCAAACAGATGCCATATGCAGCTCGACCGAAGAAACTCCAGCTGTACTCGGTTGTATACCGCCTACTCAGAGGTAATCTCTGCCTGACATACAAGGCCATGTCTAACCAGAATTGATGGACATGTTCCACCTAAAGAAAACCTTATCCCCTTGAGCCACACGCTCTAGGGATCTAAACCTCACCACAACAATAAATAGGACGTGCTAGAGGGATAGATTCCTGTCCCAGAGACTTCCCATGCTTTGGAACAAGATCCCAATCTACATTAGGCAGAGCTCCTCGCTAACACTCTTCAAAAGAAACCTTGAAGAGTGGATGGGAAACAGAAAGTTTACCCCGGGGATCACTTCAGTGGCTCTGCTGGACAGAGGCACATGGAACTAATCTAAGGGGGGGGGGGGTGGCAAAAGCCAACACATTCTTGCTAGGCTTATAAATGCCTTTGGGCAGATAGCCTAGTACCTACCTATGAACCTATACACACACACACACACACACACACACACACACACACACACACACACACACACACACACACACACACACTCCCAGTTTGTGTTGGATTCTGTTCTGCTGTATTGTGCAGTTGTGCAGTTTCATTGCCATGTTTCCTTACTTCAGGTATCACTGAATATTGCCAAGGGGCTAGCTTTAGGTAATGTTAGTTTTGATTACTGTTATGAAGTGCCATCTGATCTGTGAATGTTGTCTGTATATTTTTTTGAGTGTATAAAGACAGACCAGCTGATTTTGATTTGATCCTAAACAATATTGAAAGTTAATCTGAGCACAAAGATGGGAGCTAAAAGTGTGTTTTGAATAATGTAACGATACGAAGAACTTCCCAGCTCCTGGGTCTGCATGCTATATAGCACATTAATCATGTGACTGACACGATGTCCCCTTCATGGTGCTCATTCACTGAAACTTGTGTCACATTAGGTACTCCAGCTGTGAAAACACATAACACGCTCTGGTGTGAGCTGGAACACACAAGTTCATTACATACATTCAGTAAATTTTTATGACAGAAGCTGATCCAGCAGAAACAACAAACTGAAATGAGTCATAATAACATGCACTCATGCAAAGAAGCAGACTTTCTAATAGCACAGTTCTGTTGAATAGCCACAGTGAGGTTTAACGTAAATTAGAAACTAAGAAATAGTGATTTGCGTTGTATCTAGAAGAATTTTTGACAGAATGGCTGCCTCTGGGAGGTATAAATAAATGTTTAAATAAATAGACAATGGGTATATTCCTAGCAAGTGGACATGAGAACTGAGCGGCTGTGTTTATGGTAGCATCAGATGCTAAAAGTTGTAAAATGCATTTTAGTTAAATATGTAGGGTACTGTAGAATGTTTAGGGAAGTCCTACATCCTGCATTTATGTTCCTGATTACCTGTTATCTACACGTCTATCTACACAAAGGATGCATCTCTGAGTAAGAACTGAAGGTGAAAAAAACTGAAGAACTGAGGTGCTTTTAAAAGGAATCTGAAAAGTACAGGGAGATGAGAAATATCTTTACTCATCATTCTGCTCTCAGAAATCCAGATTGCTAAGGTATGGTGGTAACGAGGAGGGTCAGAGCTCACTGCGAAGTTGAGATAAAGCAGGCAGCTGTCATGGTGGCTTCAGAGCTGGGAAGGAAGGCAAGCTGTGCCCTTCTGCTGCTTTGTCTCAATCTGCAGTGGTTGTACAACATAAAAGGAATCAAGCCAATAGTAGAGCTCAGAAAATAGTGGAACATGCTTTGCTGCTAATGTCTGGTCCCGTTTTAGCCAGTGCACTGATATTTTCTACTGTTTTAATGGAAGACTGTAGTCAGTAGAGAATGATAAGACAGTGTCAGTATCTCTGCTACTGATAACACACACCTTTGTATCAATCAAAACATGCTGAGAGAGTTTCAAGGAATAAAGGAAGTGCTGTGATGCATTAAGATGGTGGTACACTGTTTTGCTAATGCTTACTCCTGGGGCCATCTAGCAGCATAAATCACACTGATAGATAAACTGAAACATAGGCAGTACCTTCTGGTTAGAAAAGTAATGGAGTGCATGGGTGTACTGTGCTCTTGACTTCTGCTCACTTTTACATATTTTAAGGGAGTTCAGTGGTACTTTGTAAAGAGGCTATTTTAGGCACTAAAAGGTAGCTGGTGAGAGATTCCTATGTAGATTAGTGGATGCATTCTTAGCCCTGGGGATGTACCATCCTTGACTTGCAGAGCAGAAATCCAGCAACAGCAGTGTCTAGTACCTGACTAAGGAGAGAGGTCTGCAGATACAGGCAGAGGCAAAGGTTTTCCATTGAAGGTTATAACCTCAGAAATCTGATCTGAAATCTAGCATTACTTATACAGTTTTCTGAAAGTGAAAACTGTGTGCGTGTGTGTGTGTGTGTGTGTGCATGCACGTGCGCGTGTGTATGTGTGTGTGCGGGTGCGTGTGTGTGTGTGCTTGCGTATGTGTTCATTTATGCATGTATGTGTGGGTATGTTCACACATGGGTGACTTGGGTGTATATATGTGTATGTGAGTTGTACTCTAAGAAATCTGACCTGAAATCTTGCATCCCTCTGTGTGTGTGTGTGTGTGTGTGTGTGTGTGTGTGTGTGTGTGTGTGTCTGTCCGTGTGTCAGTCTGTTCTGGAGGAATGAGTTAAGCCTTCACTGCCATCACTGCAGCACTGATATGGCTTCCTTTTTTCCCTTCCACAGAAGCACAGTGGAATCTCTGCTTCTGGCGTACCTCTGTAACTGCGATGTAATACAATTTATGTTCATGACATTGATATGTTGTGAAGTTAACTCTGAATTGTATTAACACTGTCATTCATACTGGGCTGCTTGTATCCATATGTACTGTCCACCCACTTCTTTCTTGCTTCTCAGTAACATATTGCCTTTGCAGCCATATTGTGCAGTTACCTCAAACTGGAACTGGCTTTTTCTTGCAGTTCTGTTCTCAGTAGCCATATACAATTGCAGCCATATCTCTGAATCACATCCGATAATTCTAGCACTGCAATGGCATGTCTAGCAAACACATTTAATTGTTATTACACTGTTGACATGCTTTCTACATGCTGTCACTAGAACATGCTGTCACTAGAAGTTAATTAGTTATGTTTTTAGTTGAATGCCATTCCATTTAGATATGATTTGGGGATTGTGCCCTTAATGGCTGTTATCTTCTAAACTGCCACTGTTTCTTCTGACTCTCACTGAATACTGTGGTATGCAATCCACCTCCTTTCACTACATTCTCTTTAATGACGTCCCTGAAAATCTTATCACCGAAAATAAAAACATTGCAGAGGTATCTTATGATTGAAACTGGATTCGAATTTTTAAGCCTCATCTAGTAGTTAATATTGTCACGTCAGTCTGCTATGGGAAATATAGATGTCACAGGATCTTATTTTTTTTTCCAATTTTGCAACTTTTTTCTTCTTCTTCTTTTGGCTTTTCCCGGTTAGGGGTCGCCACAGCGGATCACCTGTCCGCTCATGATTGGCAGTGGAGTTTTACAGTGTCGAATTGTCAGCCCGGCACCCAACCTTCCACAGAAGGCACACACATGCATGCACTCATGCCTAGGGCCAATTTAGAGTGTCCAATCTACCTACAGCATGTCTTTGGGATGTGGGAGGAAACCGGAGCACCCAGAGGAAACCCACGCAACATGCAGACTCCGCACAGAAGGCACCCCAGCACAGAATCGAACCGGAGAACCTCTTGCTCTGAGGTGGCAATCCTAACTGCTGCACCACTGTGGCCGCCCTTTTTCCAATCTTGCAACTAAGTTTTTTTATTTATTTTTTTATTTTACCATTAGCTAACTTCACCAGCTAAGCAACAGTTTAACATCTTTTGTCTGCTGGGTTACTACATGTACCTCCCCCACCGCACACACACACAAACACACGCACGCCCGCCCACACACACACACACACACACACACACACACACACACACACACACACACACACACACACACGCACACTCACACACGCACGCACACACACACACACACACACACACACACACACACACACACACACACACACACACACACACACGCACTTAGACACCAGATTACCTGTCCTGCACTTGAAAGTTCTTTTCACTTTCACTTTTCTTTATCACTTTTCACTCTGGCCTGCTGCTTTATTCCCTGATCTTCAGCTAATATTTTCTCATACCATGTTCCTTGACATGAAACAACTAGTTCAAAGTCTCCCATGCCTGTTACTTTGGCATTTGCACCCTCTTCCCCAGCATACTTCTTTAAAGCAGTTTTCCCATCATCTGCTTTTGCCATCCCTCACTGAATACCATATTCTGCATTTAAACCCCATTCATTTGCTTTCTTCTATGCTGATGCTTTGTTCCACAAAACAGGCCTCCTATTGCAGCCCTCAGCAGCATACTAGCTTCTAATATAGATACACATGGACACGGGCACTATCACACATACACACCTACGGAAATATAGACATAAGTACAGATGCAAATGCACATATACATACAGCATGCACACATGCACAAAAATACACACACTAGCTGATATAGAAGGTTCACTGAACAATAATTTTGTGCATAGTAATGAACAGTTGTATAAACATATAACAAGTTGCTCATTACCATGTTGTTTTATTTAGAGAGGTTCTGTTTTTATACATCTTATCGTCAGTTTTCTTTCTTTATAATTTTTTCACTACATCCTTGTACCAGTCCTCATTGCCATCTGAATTAAATAAGCAGCGACAGAGAGAGAATGAACATCTACAGCAGACATATTTTCTATTACTTGTCTCTTTTTGTAACTATTTACTTTTCATATGTTACCTCACCTAAGGCCCAGGTCATTTATAAATGGTCTACTTACCCAGTAAACAAATTTAAATAAATAAAATAGAATAAAAAGTAATATATCTAACACATAAACAAGTGTTTGATAAAAGACTGCATATATATATATATATATATATATATATATATATATATATATATATATGTATAAAACAGAACAACAGAGCATTCTTTTAACCCTCATATACTGTTATAGCTGGGGAAAAGTGTCTTACATCCTTGGATATTGCTACATTTTAAATGCTCATTAATATTTCTCAGCATTATCACCTGCTGTACCTGGCCCTCATCAGGCATGCCGTGGGCAGGTCATTTCCTGTGGGTAAATAAAACAATTCTCAGAATATGTATTATCATTTCTGCAAGTATGAACATTCAAACCAATAGGAAAAAAATGTCTGTTCTCCTGCATATCTCCTGTTACAGTGCAGTCTGTCAGTGTCACTGGTACGATGGAACATCCGAAGCAAGCATCAGTCAGCCTGGCTGAATGCCAAGAGTCATTCCCAGGTCTTCACAATGCAGCTAGTACACACGACTAAATTCTTTTACCGATTCTCACTACACTAGAACAAAGATATTGGCTGCTGCAGACATTTCTGTCTTGGCAGATATTCAGGAAAAGTTGGAGCCCTGTCTTGAAAAGATTCCCCATCTCATGTCTGTCACTCTAATTAACTCAAGTAGCAAAGTGCAAATATGTTATTCTCACCGTGGTGTACTGTTAACTTAAATGGCTCTCTTTCAGTAGATAATGCCAGGCAAAACATTTGATGAGTAATTGGGAAATAAAAGCTATGCACTCTAAGCACTAAGCTCTAAAGAAGTTATTTTCACAGTGACATAATGAAGACTAAATTCAGTCCCCATTAAAATAAGTAGAAAGGTAATTAATAAGTCTAAGGTAAAACAATAACATGTTAATATACAGTTTATAAATTTTTGTTCGTACTAAGATTGAAAGAAATGGACATATGTCTTAGTCACACAACAATTACATAATTAATAAAAACCACATGATCATAACCGACCGAAGGGCTGCCTGACGACAGGACAACCCATTTGTAAGGACTGCAGATGCATCCTTGAAGGACATCAATAACATGTTAATATACAGTTTATAAATTTTTGTTCGTACTAAGATTGAAAGAAATGGACATATGTCTTAGTCACACAACAATTACATAATTAATAAAAACCACATGATCATAACCAAATGATCAGCTATAAGCCCTGGCCAAAAAGCAATTATATTTCACATGTTGTTGCTTCAACAGCTGGCAAACCTGTTATTTTAGACACATTGAACATAACTTTAAGCCTCATGTTCAGGTGAGCAGGGCTTCTGCTACTTGCTTGCATTTTTAACTTGCAGTCTTAACTAGAAATGTTTACAATCTGCAGAGATTCGGGCATTGGTAGCATTATTACAATAACTAAATTACAGGAGTGATTAACTGGTAAATAAATCTTTATAAAAGAAAAACACAATGTACAAGCAATGGAGTCAACATTTTTTTCCTAAGTAACTTACAACTTTCCATTCTCAAAATGAGGAACGCTACCTCTCATAATGTGGAACAAATGGTTCAAATGTAGAACACTTACCAACAACTTACTGACAACTTCAGGACGGTTCAAATTTTGTTTTGATGAATTAATGTAATTCAGTGATATCTACCATTTATATTTGTTAAAAAACTAATACCGAATGTGTGACAAACCCTTTCAACGGACAACTGCGAGGAACGTGGACTTTTTAGGACTCAAAATGAGAAACATTTCTAGTAATGAGATACTTTACAGAAGTACAATTTCATATGTCTTATAAAAGTGCATCAAACTATAAATAGTTTGTAGATTTACTTTTGTTGATGTAGTTGGTCATATGGGGCATAGACCATTTCCAGAAAGGACTAAGAAGTAAAACTCCTAAAGCTTAGTAGTGCAACAACAAATGACCGTCATTTCCACACAAGCATGATAAATACTATATATAAGCTTTCCTTTTATATATTTGCAGTTTTCAGGTGCGGCACATGTAGCAGACATAGGTAACGTATGGGGAAAAGATCTGTGAGATTTTGAGCAAAATATAATTTTAGTTGATTGACATATTACTTAAACTGTACATAATACACAAATTTCCAGTTTTTACAGTTTGGTAAAAAAAAAAGTCAATAAACATGGGTACTGAAATAGTGTGTCAGTCTTTAAGTCAGTGGAGCTATGTGTTATCTATAGCCTGCTAGAAAGAACTAAACATTTAATTAAACTGTGTGGGGGTTGACATAATGGGTAAGGTCTTTTCTTCATAGACACAAGGTGCAGGGTTTGATTCTGATCTCAGGTTATTGGCTAGGCTTAAAATCGCCCTTCAAGGCTGTTAGCCTAGTATTCACCTATGAACAATTGAGTTGCCTTCAGTAGATTACATTATTGCACTGAAGATAATCTGTACAGGAGAGATTAAGAAAAGATAGGTGAGCAAGCAGTTCAGGTATAAGAATTCACACATCTGTTTGCTTTACTATCGCTATGCAGGTATCTTCAGCTAGCAGTATTTAACAAACGAAAGATGGTAAGGTAGTTAGGGACATTATTATGGGATAGCGACCCACCTTGGTTAAACCTAAGATGTTTAACCTTTGGAAAAGACAGATATAGACTACAATTCAGAAAGGTATCCTGTGAGCGAGTAATGTTAACATGGGTGGTTTCCCTCAAGTTAACCTCTCCTATTTATAAACCGCTCTACCTCTCTGGTTTCTTGCTAGCAAGAGTCTCAGTATGGACAGTCTCGCTGGTGGAGCTGCATGCTAATGTGACAATCCAGGGAGGGGCTAATGTTAATTAGCCATGTGCTACCTGCAGAAATACCAATGGCTCCTGACTTACTGCAGTTCAGAGAATCACTTGGCAGCATAAAATATCATTGCGTGCAGAAAAAGTCAACATTGCCAAAAGGAGGTGTACATCCAAGCATTCCTATGGAAGCAGTTGCAGTACAGTTAAGTTCAGTGAAAACATGAGATGAAGGATGTTAGTGTATGTGTGTGTGTGTGTGTGTGTGTTTGTGTGTATGGGTGATGCATGGCCCACCAGGGAAAACACTGTTGCCATCAAACAGCACTAGTGTTAGAAAAGTGCAATTCAGAGATGTGCCAGTGAGATGATAATAAAGTCTCTCTCACTGCAGCCATAGCTGTATTTGAATCATATTTTCTAACTGTCACATAAGCTGACCTACCTTTAGGCAGTTTAGACATTCAATATGATTGAACTGGGACATTTTTTGTGAACTGTGTGTTCTTCAATAAGCTCAGTTGGACCTTTTGCCTTTATAATGTCCCTGTTGATATAGGTCATACAAATCAGTCGTGCTACAGCATTCTTCTTATCCATTTCACAAAAAAAAAACCTGCAAGAATGATCTTCTTTTACAGTTAGATATTTTATCAATAGATAGAATGCTAGCTAAAATAATTTTACAGAAAGTAGATTGTGAAATAATTTTCCTGAAATAAAAACAAAAACACTAAACCATATTCTGCACTTCCTTGCACTTAATAGTGATCAATATGGGAGTGGAACTAGAAAAAACTGCCATATGACATCCGCACCATGTGAAAATTCAAACTTCAGTGTAAGTGACAGTCAGCTACAATCCTTCAGCACACTATCTCATTAGTCACAGTATGTTATTAGTCACTGTAAATATAAAATTGTACCTTACAGTATTAAAACAGTATTACTAAATAGTTATTAGAGTAATAAACTGCAAAAGAACATGAGTAATGCATTTTCATTTGGGGTGATGAGCTTTGCTACAGGGGTGAGACTCGCTTAATTACAATTAGCCAGCCATACGTAAAATCTAGCATTACCCTCAGACCAAGCAGGCTAATTGCTATTATACAACTAAATAACAGATCAGTTGTTGTCTCGAGCAGCCCATGCAACGTTTTTACTTGCCACATCATTTGAAAGTCATTTTTCAACCACTGGGTGAGTTTACATGCCTGTGCAAAGACAGCTCAGTCAGTTTTGCCATGTACTGCAATCTTTTCACGCAGTGTATTACAGGTTTTCCTTAGCTGTGGTCTTTCGGCTTTTCCTGGTTAGGGGTCGCCACAGCATTACTCCGGTCCGCTAATGATTGGAAGTAGTTTTTTTTTTCTTTACGGTGCCGAGTTGCCAGCCCAATGCCAACCTTCAAAGAAGGCACACCCATTCACACACACACCTACCTGCATGTGATGCTGTGGAAAATGATCTGTCACAAGTCAAGATGTATTGAAAGACCACTTGTTCCTTAGCTGCTTTCTTATTTAATAGGCAGAGCTGTAAACTCTTCACACTTAGGGTACTGTGAGATGTTTCGATATACTAAGGTAGCCGGTTAGATTTGATAGCACTGAATGACATGCCAAGTCTTGGGTAAGATGTCCCTTCTTTCTGTTGGTATGCTACATTTAAACTAGGACGGAGACTTGGTCAGCTGTCCAGCTATAATGTGATTTGTTAGTTTTGATTCTCATACTTAAATGATCATAAGTAATTTTGTTTGAAAGGTATTTAAATAAAAACACATTTTAAAGTATAAAACTGAAGGCTTGATGTGAATTACCGTAACACTGTTATATATGAGGTACCCACATAGTAAATTATTCATTTCTTTTCACTTTATTCTTACTAACTAGAGCAAAAAAAAAAAAAAAAACATTATAAATGAATCTTAGCATGTTTTGCATATGGGCCTATTTTCAACAAAAGTCAAACCTGACTGCTCTAATTGTAGAGAGTAGGCCATAAAATCTCAAACGCACAGACATTTCCACCCCAGTAAACCCAAAGAAAATACTGATGATTTGTAACTTTTGAAAGAAATGAAACCGCTATCTTCACTTTCCTTGGTGTATTGCATATTAGTTGTCGTTGTGTCCACTACTCTGGCAGTTGGTGCAGAAGTTAAGGCCACGGGGTACTAATGAGCTGCTTACAGTGTTCCAGGGGTTGAGTCCCTCAGTCCCCATTTATCCACCTGTCTCTGAGCTAGTTACTTAAATAGCCAGTGCTCCTGGGCACAGCCTGAAAAATGGTGCCTGGGGATCAGTGCTCTACCTTAGTTACAAAGCGCAGATGCTATACCTTCACTTACCTTTCTGCAGGACTTTTTTCCAAGCCTGTATGCTGCACAAGTATGAATACTGTTTGGGCCAGATTCTGTAGTTGGTTCATAGTATGTAGTCAATAGCTATGCTGCGTCCATTTCCCATACACATAAAGCTGATAATCTGAAGGATTTCTTTAGTCATTCATACTGCAGGTGTATCCTGTTGCACCGCTTTTCATCTGTTGCCAGCTGGGGTAATTTCTCCAAAGACATCCATTTTTTTTTAATTCCCATTCCCAATTTTGTATTTGTCACTGTTTTCTGAACTGCATCCTTTCTAGTCAATCATTCTTATTCATCAATTCTCTTGGTGTCTTGTCATTGGTTCACACTGACCCTAACCTCTTCTTTTCCCCTGGCCTATCCATTTCTTTCCTCTTTTCGGTATGCGTTTCTTTTGTGTATTCTACTTTCTTTTTATTGTCGGAGGTCCTGGGATTCTTCACAATCTCACCATTTTCCCTAATTCCCCAAGTGGGCAATCACCACCATACACAAGGGATATGTTTGATTGAGTTTACTGACTGACTTCTCCTGTGAGTAAAGGAAGGATTACTCCATAATTTGGGAAGGTGCTGTGTAATGAATCTACCACAGTATCACTGATATTTATTTATGTTAGTACTTTCCTCTCACTCTAAGGTTTTTTCCTCTCAGTCTAGTGTTATTTCCTCTCATCAGGGCATTCCAGACATACATTTGTAAACAGGTCTGCATCAGACATTGTTTTAGAGACAATGCAGAGGCTTACTTCTAATTAACCTATATAAAATATAACAATATTTCCTGAAGCCTTTTTGAATAATTTAACTTTTTTAGCTCTATAATATTTATAGTAAGAAATTGTTGTATTGCACCTTTTTAAGTGTTTAGGTGGCTTTTTAATAGGTTAAAAAACACACCATTGTATTAAACAGTGTGTTAGAGCAATGAGGTAAACATTTGTACAGTCATTTCCATGGAGTGATTATTCTTTATTATGTAATCCACAATAATATCAGAATGAAACCCTACATCAACACAGTTGTCACTGGAGAGTCAGAACATATTCCTGCATTCAGAAAATGCAAAATACAGAATTTCTTCCGGAACAGGGCACAGACTCATTTTAGGTTGGACACACACCTTCATTCTCACATAACATACATATTTACAAGCACGTTATCTTAAACGGACAGTAGTTCACTCTTAGCGCATCTTTGGATGTGTTAGAAAACTGAAACACTTGGTGAAAACCAGTGTGAACACAGGGAGATGGTGCAGACTCCCCATGGAAGGCACCACAGAAAATCACTGAACTAGAAGAACACACAGTGAGAACCACTGCAGTACATTATAACTAGACGTCCTTTTAAAATTATATGACTTACGAGATTTGCTTTCATAACCCTGGTAGCTATGCACTGGAAATTGTTGTCTATCATTGTTCTCAGATCTTTAATGAAGTTTTGATTTTTTTTATGATATGAGCATTTATTGTGTAATTACATTTGCATGTTCTTTCTGATAAGTTTCATGAGGTGACATTAATTGGTCTTAAATGTAATGCCATTACTACTACCACATCAAGTGCATATGTTTTGTAAATCATATTGGAGAACTTCAGCAAGTTTTACTGAAGTAATTAAACAAAACAAACAAATAAATACTCCTTCACGTGAGATGGTCTTCCGAGCCTTAATAAGACTAAGTTAAGGGGTATACATAGTCAGCTCTTTGTTGGGTGCTGTTAACTATTCAAAGAATGTCACAAGATTCAAAACACAAGCTGTCCTGTTAGCAAACTACTGTTCCATATGCAACACAACTTGGTCTCCTGTGCCAATTTGGGTAAGCTTCATTATGGCTCTCTCCATGAATTTACATAGAATACTAGTCAGGCTGAAAGGAATAAAATTGTTTGGGTATGAAATGATCCTCATCAAACTCTTTGTGAACTGGTAACAATGCAGGTTGTTCCCATAGGTCAAAGATAAGCACAAAGGCTTTCCTTGATTCTATATGAGAAACAAACACATACATTGGTCTCACAAAACTACAGATTTGGATTTTACCTGTATCAGCTATTATGATGTCTATAGATACATAACTGATGCCTTCCTTTGTCTCTTTGGCAGTTTGTTTATTTTTTTTTTATTTTTTTGTTTGTTTATTGTGAAGTTTGTACAATTTTTTCTGCAAGTACATTCACTATATCTTGGTCACTTTATTGTTTATTGCTATCATATTACACATAGTACAACAAACCTCTTCACATGGGTTTTTGCCCCCTCTGTCATTTCCTGCAGATTATATTGAGCCCTTAAGTATTCTTCCTGTCCTGGGGCTTCACATTGTACCTTCATTCTGTACCAAAGCAAGAGGTGCTGCATGGATCATCTGAATGGGTGTGGCTAACAGGAAAGGGTATGGTTATATTAGGGCAGGGAGAACTATGAGCATGGTTATAGGGGTGCCACCTTTTCAAATGCCCAAAGTGGGACAGTTGTGGCACAAACATCAGATTTTGCAGGCCAAAACATACCCACGGCCAGTACAAAGGACAGAACTTCACTTTTTTGCCTAAATAAAAGCTTATTCTTGCAGCATTTTAGTTGCTTATTCTGTTTCTTATAACATTTAGGTGTTTCAGATACAGAATACCTGTTTTATGCAACTATTACATAAAATATAGGAAATCATTTTGGCCTAAATTCTCAGGACATTTTCCATTTTTACAATTTTTTTGCAGGACACAACTGCCCAAAGAGGGACTGTCCCTCACAAAGTAGGACAGGTGGTAACAATTTTTAAATAATTAAGTGGTCATATACTACTAACCATGTTGAATAGCTGGCATTGTAGCTGAATATTCATCCTTTTCAGAACAGTTGCCTGACCTAGTTTGAGAAAAAGACTTCATTTTTGAGGTATGAGATGGATTTATGGATTCCACGATAACAGAATCAAACCCTACATCAACACAGATCTGCCTGGCTTTGATTGCAAGAAACAACTTAAACTGATTCTCATGATGCAAACATTCATACTCGAATGTAAGTGAGTTTTGCACAAAGACAACAGGAGTATAGTTGTAGTTTTTCCGGTGTATTTTATTGTCTGTTTATTGCCTGATATAGCTGCAGAGTTTTCATTGACTTTGCATTATAAATATTATTAAAACTTCAGAGTGGGTCATACAGTGTGAAAGGAGAAATAGTAATAAACCTGCTGTTTGTTTTTTTTTTCAGTAATACACACTATTCAGTGTTAGTTTGCCATTTTCTCTTAATTACATTGAGTATTTGCCTCTGGTATGAGTGAAGTGTATTTTTACTACACTAGTTGTTAAAACCTGCAATCATCCAGAGTAACACCAGCAGGTAGAACTCTGGAAATGTTTCCTGTCAGAATGAATCAGATACTTGCTGCGGTAGGCCTTATTTTGCTGAAGATAGATGGATGAGCACAATGTCAATTCAGACAGAAAGCAGAGCTGAATATCTGTATAAAACTGTGGTTGCCGGTCCTCTACGTCCCACATAGAAAGCTATCATTCATGATATCAGCTATACAGAAGCACCTAAAATTAGTTGCACATTTACTTTGAAAAAATAAGCAGAATGGAATGACCAAAATGTCTTCTGAATTTACCAGAATAAAATTAGATACATTCCATAGTTGTTAGAGACTAGTTTGTGAGAAACACTTAAACAATGAACAATAACATTTTAAATTTGAGACTGTAAAGGTTTGAAAGTTAATGTGAAAGCTACTGCAGATAGAATTAGAAATCCAAAGACAACTCATACACCCACACAGACACATGTACTATGCACACACACACACAAAGATACACAAGACGCACCCAACCATGCAAAGATAGACACACACATACACCTACATACACAGACACACATCACTCACACACACACACACACACACACACACACACACACACACACACACACACACACACACACACACACTTTGAATGCCATCAGCTGTCGCCTACATCTGTGTGCAGTGCTAAACATTTTTGTTGCACTTTTTTATCTCTAGCTTAGAAAATGGGTGTTAAATATGTGAGGCAACAAAAATTTTCACTTGACATTGTCATATAGACAGTAGTTGAAAGGTATTTGTGAAAGAATACTTGACATACTTGGTAGACCTAGAGACAATCAAAATGAAATGATGTGTGGATGTTTAAGAGTCAGTGTAAGTGATAGGCAGCACAAAGGGAAATTGTCAAGTCAGAAAAATATCCAGAAACACTGGTGTATTAAACTTAGTGTATATAGTGCTAAGCAGTACTCAAGCAATGAAACAGCAAACCAACTTGCAAACCTACTCACAATACAATGGGAATTAACTCATTCTTCCAACAACTTCAGACCATCTCAGTTTGATGTAATACTACAGCACATAAAACTATAGCATTGCTAATCACGGAAGACTAAACAAGAACAAATCGTTATGTTCTGGGTTTTGCTCTATGCAAAATGTGAAATAAATTAGATCCAATCAATAAATGTACGCAAAGCCTACAAACCACAAGCTGCAGTAACAGACAAAGAACATTTATCTACAAAAAGGATGCAGCACATCTCAGGGCCTGACATGTCATTATACCAGTGAAGGGTTCATGGATTTAAAACCTCTTGTCTCTCAGTCAGTCTTTGGGGAGGAGGATTGAGATGAATGGTTCATTAAACACAGATTTATAACTGTGTTTTGACAAACAAAATTAATGAAAGTGTCAAGTTCCTAAAATCAAAGAATTACAGTCTTTTGAACTGTACTCATCCACTGGTTGTGTCCAGCATCTAAAAGTCAATAAAATGAGAGATTTTTGAGTCAATGAAGGGCAGTTTCTATAGTCATGGAACTGCTCTTTTTCACGAAGAAGCACCTAGCTGCTCAACATGAAGGTTTGAGAGGTTTGTGCTACTTGCGGGCCTCCATGACACCAGGCACTGGTGCTCTTGTGTGGAGGATAGTGACCATGGGTGTAGTAGATACAGTTGGCCATAGCCAGATAACACTATGCCAACCTGCACTATCTAGGTAGGAGAGGAAGGGTGGAGTCGCATGCGTGTCAGGAATATGAAACCTTTTGCCCCTCACACTTACCCTGTTATGCTGTGTATATTTCAACAGAGTAGGTTTTGATTAGCCTTGTGTGACTAACTGTATGCTAAATAAGCCTGTTCATTTTTCACTGTATCAAAACCTAAAACTGTGGCCATGAACCTGTGATAGGGAACCTATATGCTCATTTGCAACATGTAATCTAAAATCCTCATCTCTGTCATGATTTGGCAGTTTACCCAGAGGATTAAGACTATGAGCCACTTCCTGTAATCCATGGTAGAGAGGTTGATTTTCTCAACCTCCATTTGCTTACTGTGTGATTCCAAAAAAGTCAGCTACTCAGAGAGTGCTCACAGGTCACACCTGAAATGGGGCACTTGAGTCCAGTGGGTTTATCTGATTAGCAAATAGATAAAAAAATGTGTTATGATTGACCTTCATTGTCAAAGATTAATGGTACAGAGTCTAAAACATTCAGTGTGATATATGCCACTCCCTGGACACATATTAACTGAAAACTAAAATTCCTTCCTTCTAGTTCTGATTTTCTAGTACTTGCCTGGGTTTTGCCTATATAACTTTTGTACTACTAAGTTCAGACACATAACACATAAACTTGCACACAAACTGTGCCCCTCTTTCTGTTCAGCACTGCTTTGTATGCAGATAAATTACTGATTTGCTGAAACGTAATGATAAATGTTTTACACATTTGTCTGAGCTTGGCCATTTCGTTTCCAAGGTTTATCTTCTCTCTCAGCAGTTGTATTAATAACAGAGGATATTTCTCTCTCTTAGAAGAGACCTAACAAACACATTTGACAAAAATGACAGTATAGACTAGGTGACAGCAGTTGTCGCTTAAACTACAGCTTCAAGGGGAAACTCCAGTAAAGTCCTGTCAGACAAACCTTAAACATTTTTTGCTGCCTCATAAGATGACAGATACAAGCCATGTCACAGATGTAGTATATTCACAAGGTGTCCAACACAGCCTCTTGTAGCAGCTTTGCATAATATAATTGAACAGACTGGGGCAGTAAGAAAACAAATTACATGTAGAGGAAAGTAACTAAACTTGACTTAACAGAATTACACTCAGCAGTAGCAAGGAACAGTTCACCAGTTTGTTTTTGGTCTTATCTTCTTTAATAGGCCTCCTCATGTGTATCAGAGATGAAGTCGGATAACCTGTAATCCTTTGAAGATGGCAGCATGTTTCACAATACACAAGCCAACAGTGTATACCCTTGGTAGGTATAAAAATTGCCATTAAGATTGCAGAGTTCATAGGTGTAAATCAATGATTAAAATATGCAGTATAACACGTCATGTGTGCAAGGATATCAGGGCAGGGTGGTGACTGCAACAATTTAAAAAAGAGAGAGAGAGAGATGGGAGAAATATTCATGTATCATTTTATTGGCTAGTCTGTTAAATTATCCTTTCCCTGTCATAGGGGTTACAGCACAGGATGGGGGATGCTGGATGGAACAAAAAAAGCACTAAATGAATGTAGCACCCAGCCAGTGCGAGCATCTCTTGTATATTAATTTAAAAGGTTCCATGCTGTGTTTTGTGGCATTTCTCTCAAACCCACATCTGAAAAGCACATGGTAAAATCAGGGTACATCTCACAGACCAGGATTTCTCCAGGGTAGAAAGACAACTTTCAAAAAAGTTTCATCTCATCCTGCCTTTCTCAAACTCTCTGGATGTCAAATATGTTAGGGGACAGTATATCAAATGTTTTTGAGTGTCTGGAATTTGTGTTTGAATGACCTTGAATACTTAAATGGACTGGTTTGCAGGGTTAATAATATACATTTTGTAGCATCACTGGTAATTGTCACTGGTTGCCTTGCTTATGGTTACCATTTTTCACATGTAGATTCATTGATGTGTTTTTATTTTGTGTAATAAGATTAACTGCAGGCAAAATTAAAAATATTTTTGTTTTGTTGTGGAAGGAAAAAGGGTGCAATTAGTTTTCATGTTTCTGAGGTTGCTGTTTTTTGTTTTTTTGCTTTTTTTGTTTGTATAACAGGGTATAATGTATATTTTTGTTTTTATATCTTCATAGTTCACTAAAAATTCCTACCTTCTAGTGTTCTAATAGAGGGATGCAATGACAGAAATAAGTGTGCAGTCAGAATGCATGAATGGCATGCAGCTTGTAGAAAAAAAAAAGCTTCTTCTTCTTCTTCTTTCGGCTGCTCCTGTTAGGGATCGCCACAGCGGATCATCTGTTTCCATTTCTTCCTGTCCTCTGCATCTTGCTCTGTCACACCAACCACCTGCATGTCCTCTTTCACCACATCCATAAACCTTATCTTAGGCCTTCCTCTTTTCCTGTTACCTGGCAGCTTCATTCTTAGCATCTTTTTCCCAATATACTCTGTATCCCTCCTCAGCACATGTCCAAACCAGTGTAATCTTGCCTCTCTAGCTTTGTCTCCAAACCTTCCAACCTGGGCTGACCCTCTAATATACTTATTCCTAATCCTGTCCATCCTCATCACACCCAGTGCAAATCTTAACATATTCAACTCTGCCATATCAAGCTCTGACTCCTGCCTTTTTGTCAGTGCCACTGTCTCCAACCCATATAACATAGCTGGTCTCACTACCCTCTTGTAGACCTTCCCTTTCACTCTTACTGGTACTCGTCTGTCACAAATCACTCCTGACACTCTTCTCCACCCACTCCATCCTGCCTGTACTCTCTTCACCTCTCTTCCACACTCACCATTACTCTGAACTTTTGATCCCAAGTACTTAAACTCATCGACCTTTGCCACCTCTACTCCCTGCATCCTCACCATTCCTCTATCCTCCCTCTCATTCACACACATATATATTCTGTCTTAGTCCTGCTGACCTTCATTCATCTTCTCTCTAGAGCATATCGCCACCTCTCCAGGGTTTCCTCCACCTGTTCCCTACTCTCACTACAGATCACAATGTCATCTGCAAACATCATAGTCCACGGGGACTCCTGTCTGATCTCGTCTGTCAACCTGTCCATCACCATTGCAAATAAGAAAGGGCTCAGAGCTGATCCTTGATGTAATCCCACCTCCACCTTAAACACATCCGTCACTCCCACTGCAGACCTCACCGCTGTCACACTATCCTCGTACCACTCTTACATGCTTCTCTGACACTCCCGACTTCCTCATACAATACCACAACTCCTCTCTAGGCACCCTGTCATATGCTTTCTCTAAATCCACAAAGACACAATGCAGCTCCTTCTGACCTTCTCTGTACTTCTCCATCAACAATCTCAGAGCAAACATTGCAGCTGTAGTGCTCTTTCCTGGCATGACACCATACTGCTGATCACTAATCATCACCTCCCTTCTTAACCTAGCTTCCACTACTCTTTCCCATAACTTCATGCTGTGACTGATCAGTTTAATCCCTCTGTAGTTACTACAGCTCTGCACATCACCCTTATTCTTAAAAATCGGTACCAAAACACTTTTTCTCCATTCCTGAGGCATCCTCTCACTTGAAACAAAAAAGCTAATTCATATTAAAAAAAAAGGTGTTTAAAAAAAGAAAGTTTAGTACTGGCTCAAGTGATGTTACAGATGATACTCATCTGCATGGCTCTGCATGAAACTTGATGGGTGAGGGGGCGTTGAAATGTGATTCTATCAGCTGAATGGGGTCAAAGTGTGCAGCACATTGAAGACTTAAACCAAGAGGAAGTACTAGAAGGAAATGGATGGATTAAAATGTTTGCTGGTGTTTGTGACAGTGGCAAAATGGGTCTATATTGCAACATTGAAACTTCAAAAGTGTGAACGCTCTTACATCGACACGGAAATACCGAACCCACAGAATGTCAAAAGGCCAGAAGAGCGATTTTTCCCTAGGGAAAAAATTTTTGGGCCAAAAAAAAACAAAACAAAAAAAAACAAATAGACAAAATAAAGTGGGGGGCTTTGTCCCCCTCGCCCCCCTTCTTATATATACCAACTCCAAGATCGCAGCACAGTGGAGGAAAAGGCAAAGTCCCAACAATACTGTCAGTTCGTTTTTTCCATGTTGATGTAAGAGCGTTCGCACAGACCCAGCAAAACAAATGTATACCAGATAAAATATATTTCTTAACATTAATCTGTGCCTGGAAAAGATAATTTTTGACATCAGTTTCCTGGCGATCTAGCTGTTTGAACAATATGGTGACACATTTAATTAAAAAAAGAAGACTTTGTTATCATTTTATGTTTTTTCCTTTAGTATATACATTAAGAAAAAGAGTAACTTTAGCATTTAGAAATGAGTCAACTGATTTCAATAATGTAACAGCTTGGCTGAACAGACAGTGCAAGGTCATAGGTAACACAGTGCCTTTGTTTCATCACTTTGCTCTATGTGGTGAGGTGGTAGATGGTAGGGTGTAACCAATAAAACTAAATAATACAGTGATATACCTCACATAAGTGACACACTTGTGAAGAGGTAGGAGCCAATGAATCTACAGTATTGAACAAAATAAAGGCTCTTTTAAATGTATGAAACTGGACCTTTTAAGTTACATGCTTCAGTAGAGTGTTTAGAACATGGGCAGTTAGGAAAGGTAAGGAGTAATTAGAAAGATTATGTACAGTATAACACCTGAAATGATACTTGGATGTATGTCAACAGTACTTATTTATTGCATGTGCAGAAAATAAAACGGGTGATGAAATGACATTTTACAGAAATATTTAAATGATCAATATGAGGTAAAGAAACTAGCTTTTGGAAGCAAAAGGACACATTTCACAAGTAATAACAACATGAAATGGCTGAATAGCTGGGTTAGAAAGGAAAATAAAGTGTTTTGTAGGAACAAAATAAGGAACAAGAAAATATGATTTGGGGGTTAGCTCCCCTCCCCACATGAGAGAACAAAAAAGAAAATAGAGGAGGTGCATAAGAGGAGGATGAGAACAGGTTTAGAACACCAGGAAAACAGCATGAAAGAATGGAAGGAAGTGTAAAATAGGATGAGTGGGTGGAGCATATTTAAAGGGGAAGAGTAAAAAATAACACGAATAATGCTTCAGCAGAGGAGCTGCAGGCTTTAAGTGATCTCAACTTTAGACGTTAATAGCGGAGATTTTATGTAAAGCTAACACGTTTCTGTTTTGTTTTTGCAGGAACTTTACATTGATAGAAGAGTGTAAGTAAATAATTTTGCAAGGAATTCCCAACATTTTTTTCAGTGGTGTGCTGCAGTTCAGATGTATTAATGAAAATGCTGTTCAAAACGAGACTTTCGATGAAGCTGGTACGGCAGGCATAGGGCAATAGTGCAACTATTGTAGGTACACTGTGGGGAAATTGGCCTTTAGGCTAATGGATGTGCACAAAACAAAAAAAATGGACAGGAAGGATCAATGGAAAACATAATAGATCTGTATGCAGACAAGATAGTATTGCTTATTAGGGTGTTGAAACAACGTGATGGTTTAACTTCAGTATAATGTCAATGTCAATGACTGAGATTCATTTTACATATGTCTGTGGTAGCAGAAGTTCTGTTGATTACATTTTTATTTCTAAACCGTTGGGTACATTTGTTAAAAAAAAATGAAACATGAAAAAAGTACAGAACACCATATCGTGGTAAGGGTGGCATCTGGGATAAGAACTGGGGTTAAAATAAAAAAATGCAAATAGCAGGATTCTTACATGTTTTCTGGATGATCGTGTGTTTTTGGATTTACTGAGGACATTTCCTCAGATTCAGGAGACATTAAAATTGTGTCTTTTTTTCTTACTGATGCACATTTTTCAAAATGCAAACTTAAAGGGAAGATCGTAACTATTGTAGAAAACTTGTATAATAAAATGACAATAACACATAATTATGAGATTAAAAAAGGAGTGAAGGATTATTTGGAAAAAATGCAATGTAATGGTTATAGGTTAAACAATGACGTGACAAGAAGATGCCACATTTTAGGTGTTTGGAGCTTAGGTGGACAAACAAACTAAGATATTATTAAATGGGGAATGTAAAACAATTAGATGCAGTACTTATAGAAACATTAAGTGATAAATTATTTTTTAATGTAGGTCATTTAATGGGGTATATAACGCATGCGATTCTGGTGACTTACTTAACATTGGCCTATTGTTTATTCCAAAAAAATATTATCTAAATAACTGCAGAGTTATATGTATAATGAGGCTATTATAAGGGCTAAGCAAAGATAATTTGGGGTAAAATGCACAAAGAACAAATATAAAAAGTGTCATGTCAAATACCACCTCAAAAAGTAACATAAAATGTCATTAGCAAAAATCACAGATTCAGTTATCAGATATTGCGTTTTCAGTCAGTAAAATGGGTAGACAACTACCTTTAAATGGCAATGAACACTTGTTTTATTGTTTTAAATAATAAATTGGTTTTTAACTTATTAAAGATGTTAAGACGCATATGTCAGTATTTTTTCCATTTCTAAACCCTTTTATTTATGATTTAATTTTCAAATGAAAACATGCATTCGACACACCTCTCAACTTTTATATTCAGAAATTAGGAATAAAATCCCTGTAAATCAAGGAAATCTGCGATAACCTCCCCAAAAAGTGTCACTATATAACAGATGCACCATTATCATGTAATCTACAAATTGGTCAGGTTCTGGATCCTTCCCTTTTCCAAATGGTTTCTAGGAAATCTTTTGAAACACTCACACATATAAAACAGTGACAGTGAGTTTTCTTTGCTGTAGAAATAAGATGCAGTAAAAGTTAAATTCCCATGGTCAAACAAAAAAATGCAGATAATTATTTGTTAGCCCCTTTAACACTGTAATTTATATTAGATACTACTCACAACTATAAAAAATGTAAGGTTACGTAATAATGTTACAACTGGTTAGTAGTTGTGGTCAATGAAAATCTGTGTCACCAACAAACACAGATCCAACAAATACAGAGGTCTAAGCAAACCTACCAAATATTGTAGTGACAATTCGCCCAGACAGTTACCTAAATACTAGTTCCTTATAACTTCTTGGTCTATTACATGTTCATGTTTAAAAGAATACTATAATTTATTTTTATGTGGACAATTTATGCAACATACTCATTTAAAAAAAGAACAACAAAATTCTTTAGTTTTTTATATATCTATATATATATATATATATATATATATATATATATATATACACACACACACACATACATACAGAAATATATATATATATATATATATATATATATATATATATATATATATATATATAATGTATGTAAATCAGACTTATACTAATAGAAAAAGGTCCAGTCGCCCGGACCTTTTCCATTAGTATAAGTCTTTTTTTTTTTCTTTTTTTTTACAGCAACGAAGAGCACAAGATCTCTGTTGCTTTTTAGAAACTGTCTCGCTATGTTAAAGGAGTTTAACATAGCGAGACAGCTTTAAAAAAAGTAACGGAGATCTTCCTTTCTCCATTGCTTTTTTTAAAGCTGTCTCGCTATGTTAAACTCCTTTAACATAGCGAGACACTTTGTAAAAAGCAACAGAGATCTTGCTTTCTCCGTTGCTTCCACCCACAGCTCTGATGTACTGCGTAAGCATATGCATGTGCAGTACATCAGAACTGCCGCAGAATACCAGACAGCTGTGGAAGGGCAGCACGGAGGCATTATACAATGCCATTATGCCCCCGTGACCAAACCACACCAACCGTGGGTAAATCCAGCATTACCCACACCCAGGCGTGGGTTCTTGCTTAAATATTAGACTGGGGCAGCTGCGTTGGTGCAGCGGTTAGCGTTGCCGCCTCACAGCAAGAGGTTCGCCGGTTTGATCCTTGGCTGGGGTGCCTTTTGTGCGGAGTCTGTATGTCCTCCCTGTGGTCGCATGGGTTTCCTGAGGGGTGCTCCGGTTTCCTCCCACATCCCAAAGACATGCTGTAGGTGGATTGGACACTCTAAATTGGCCCTAGTAGTGAGTGCGTGTGTGTATGTGTGTGCCTTCTGTGCATGCGCAGTACATCATAACTGCCGCAGAATACCAGACAGCTGCGGAAGGGCATCCCTGAGGCATTATACAATGCCATTATTTAAGAAAAGTAAGTATTTTTTTTCTTAAATAATGTTATTGTATAATAGCAATAACCCACTTCTGGGTGTGGGTAATGCTGGATTTACCCACGGTTGTCTTTGTTTGGGCACTCGGGCTTCGCCCTCATGACCAAATCACACCAACCATGGATAAATCCAGCATTACCCACACCCAGGTGTGGGTTATTGCTTAAATAAATCACGTCACACTTGATTATAAGGCTAAGTGCTTTCATTCAGTTAAAAAACAGATTCTCAGGAAGTTTGCTATGAAGTGAACAAGAGCATATAACCTTATATTACAGTATTATTATAATCAAGTGTGACATGATTAGAGTTATTTTATTTTAGTTCTGAGTCTGTTTCACTGCAATATTCCAACAGAGTTTTTCATTTTGTAACTCTGAAAATAAAACTGCTACTTCCAGGAAAATAACAACAATCAACCGAAAACACAACTGGTGAACGCTTCATACAAGCACTTCAAATACAGCTAAATGTATAATCACAAACACAAGAGGTTTACGTAGTGGGTTTTGCCCAGTGTCCCCTTACTTGTATACACAAACTCCATGGTCACACAAATGTGATTAAATGAAATACATCACAAATGTGCTATAGGAGAATAAACAAAAGTTAACTACAGCACATATCAGCCAAGTGCCAGTTCAAGTATTTCTCATATGTTCAAAACCAAAACAGTACTTGACAAAAACAACAATTCCACACATGCATGTACACTGGCACACACACACACTCACACTCACACTCACACTCACACTCACACTCACACACACACACACACACACACACACACACACACACACACACACACACACACACACACACACACTCACACACTCACACACTCACACACTCACACACACACACAGATTTAAATAAATAGACACACATATAGCTTGATTAACTTGAACATTAGAATGTTTGAAATTAAAACAATTAAATTTGAATACATACTCAAACGTTGCACTGTATATTTAATTTTACTGAAGGATTGTGCACAAACGTATTTTCTTTCAAGCTCTGTTCCGCTACAGGTAAGGATCATCAGCAAGACACACAGTTGTTTGAGATAATAGATTTATCGAAAGCTAACAGATTCAGACATTTTGATAGAGAGGTATCACAAAAGGGTGAAATAGAAAATGCTTGCAGTTAATAAATTAAAACTTTAACAGAGTTTGCTATTTTAATTTGCAACTTATAAGATTAAATAATTTCTAAAAATTTGTAAATCCTGCTAATGCTCTCAAAATTTCTCATGAGTGTTTTCATAAAGATAATGCCTTTTCAAATTAATCACACCAGATTTATTGAAACCTTTTCTTTTTAACCAGTGGGAAAAATGTAATCCTTGCTGAGGACAAGTATTACACGTAAGTATTATCAGGATGTATGACATTGAATAGGTTCACCCATTAGACAGTTATACCAGTTACAGTCATGCTATTATTGATGATAGCATGGAGTTATACCAGTTACTGTCATGATATTATTGATGATAGCATGGAGTTATACCAGTTGCAGTCATGATATTATTGATGATAGCATGGAGTTATACCAGTTACAGTCATGATATTACTGATGATAGCATGGAGTTATACAAGTTACAGTCATGATATTATTGATGATAGCATGGAGTTATACCAATTACTGTCATGATATTATTGATGATACCACAGTTGAACAAATTATTATACAGAAAGTCCCATACAGGCCAAATGGAATCACATAACCAAAAAGTATGAATCAACTCAGCAAACAAGTCCTTCCACTATTAAACACGACAAAAAAGGTCCAAATCCATATCAATGAGCTCAAGAGACCAAATGCAGAAACCAGAAGAAAGCAGGCCAGAGCTCAGTAAAATTCTTTTAATTCACGTTTGCACATGAACAAAACAAAGCTTTTGGGTCTTCACCCTTTCTCAGTGCATACAAAACTTTGTATTAAAAGAATTTTACTGGTGTTTGAGTTCAGGTATGTTTTTTTCTCCTTCTAATCTAGTCTAATATAATATAATATCTTCTTCTTTTGGCTTTTTCCCGGTTGGGGTCACCACAGCGGATCACCTCTCCGCTCATGATTGGCAGTGGAGTTTTACGGTGTCGTTTTGCCAGCCCAGCGCCCAACCTTCCACAGAAGGCACACACAGACACAGACACACACACACACACACACACACACACACACACACACACACACACACACACACACACACACGCACTCACTACTAGGGCCAATTTAGAGTGTCCAATCCACCTACAGCATGTCTTTGGGATGTGGGAGGAAACCGGAGCACCCATAGGAAACCCACGCAACCACAGGGAGGATATGCAGACTCCGCACAGAAGGCACCCCAGCCAAGGATCAAACCTGAGAACCTCTTGCTGTGAGGCGGCAACGCTAACCACTGCACCAGCGCGGCTGCCCCAGTCTAATATAATATAATATAATATAATATAGTAATAATATTCATTCAGGAGATGCCGATTTATGTATTACACCTACTATCTAAATTGTTGCTGGGTGAACTTAGAAATGATAAACATTTATAAGTCTTACACCAAATAAGTGACAAATTAGGATTTATAATTATTCTCTGGAAATACGTGGACCAGTAGTTGGAGACATGCAATTTGGGGTGTCAATTTGAATTCAAAATACATAAAAGATAAATGGTATTTTTTCTTGTGATGACTGTACCACGAAGAAACTAAGCTCCATTTCTCCACATCACATTTATATAATTTGACTATTTGAATACTGCTATCCAGATCAGGTTAATATAGAAGGCTACTAAATAGACGAGGTTAACATTCTCTAGTAAGTAACAAAGGCAAAGCCTCTTAATCTTAGGGAAGATTGTTACATTTAGCACTGAATTATTTATTAGCAAATTAGGATTGTCGGTTCAAGGTTATAACAGCAAATGCTCATTGAGTAGACCCCATTGTTTTAATAATGGCATGACTATCAAGAATCAGAAGTTTCAGGAAAGGAGGAATTTTTGCAAAAATGCATGATTAATCAGTGAAAGCTATGGCTCTGTAAGAAATACCCAGTTTGTGAATAAATGTCCTTATTGACATGACCTATAGAGGGGGATTGTCCTGTCAGAAGCTAATGTGATCAGAAAATATAAGCACTATTTTTGTTCTTGAGATTGTAAAATGGCTCAAAATTTGAAAGTTTAAGGCTGGTGTTTTCATTAGTGACTGAACTTTTTAAAGCTACCTCTTGGACTTTTATCTTGACACAAAATCATAGTAGCTATTTTTTTCACTTACTTAAAAAATGCTTGAGCGATATGTCAAATCAAATTAGTGAGGAATTGAGAGAGCCTTGGGAAAATATTCATCTTAATAATAGAATATCTTGCTAAAAGGTCAAACGTTCATTTACTCCAGTTATCCACATCTGTTTCAATTGTGCTCACAGCTGAACAGACACCAACAGATTAAGAATAGCCATTGTGTACTTGATACCAAGGTTCTTTAGTTCATTTATTAAAATATCAATGAAAGAAGCCAATTAGGGTTTATTATTGTAACGGAATTGTTGAAATGAAAAAGAGTGGACTTTTCTAAATTAAGATGTACTGTTAAGATAATCTAAATCTATTTAGCACTTCATAGAGGAAGGAAACATGCACCCAGTCAAATACTTTCCTGGCATCCAATATGAATACCGCTTGTTGCTCTTATTAACATTATTTTTAAGTCTAACATGATATTATTGTCTTGTTTTTAAATTAGTTTTAAGACTCTAGGCTAGAATTGTGAGATTACTGAATTTGCTACTGAATGAAATCATTAAGCTAAAATAGTAACATACAGATTACATCAAAATTAATAAGTGAGATGGGCCAGTAGTTTTTAATAAGTAGAGGATCTGACTTTGAATTTAAAATAAAAATCTGTTTAGACTAATTTAAGTATTTATCAGAGATACCATATAATTTGGTATGATTAAAGAGTCGCAAAGATTCACTGTCTAGCTGATGTCTGAGCTTTTTATAAAACAAAGGATTGCCTCCACTGATGTCAAGTATTTTACATCACTTGAGAGTGGAACCCACACATATTTATTTTTGTTTGACGTAATCTTTGTTCAGATGACTAATTCTATCTTTTGATAAAAGATTATGAATAAAGTAATTCAATTCATTTGAAATGTCTTATAAATTAATATGCAGGTTACAAAAACATGTCAACGTTTATCCTGTTAAAAGATAACAAGATATTGTGATGATGAATATGAAGTATCCTGTTCTCACTACTGAACCAGTATTGTTCAAGTTGTAATTCACGTTAAGCAAACTTCCAACAATTTAGATTATGAAGCCCATTCTATGTGTTTGGCTTTTATGTGTGATTCAAAGAAAGAACAATTGGACACATGCAGGGGTTTGAGGGGCTTCTGGGCTTTGACTAGGGAATCATTATGTAGTGCAGTTGGTGATTTTTCCAAAGCAGTAACATTATCTTTGAATCTACTTGAATGGTAACTCTCAAAGCATGTTTACTGTAATTATCATTTGCTATGATAATGCTTCCACTTGAGGACCTCATTTAATAGCATAGTGTAAATACTATCTATATGTTAATGTTAAATCCATGTAATTTGTTAAACTGCTATTATGTTTATTCTTATACCATTTTGTAACAGAGCTTTTCTCCCAGGGCTGCCGCTGAAAAGGGACATGTGTCCAGTTGGACTTTCCTGGTAAATAAATGTAAAATAAATAAATAAATACTTCTTTACATTCACTGCTATAGTAGTAAGAGCAGCAAAGGCAATTTAAGTGCCACCCATCTGCTGTCAAACAATATATCTTTATCATACTGATCCAAAAACTGAGCTTACAATAACAAAATAATGTGCTCATTTAATATGTGCTCATTTAATTCTTGATCTTTTAAAAATTAAGTTTTAATCTTCAGTTAGATAAAGACTGACTGGACTTTAGGAAAAATCATCAACTTCAAATATATGAGAGAATGATCAGAAAGTGCTCAATGCTCTTGTGAATATTTGAGTCATATTTGTGTAATGATTCAAAAATAAGAAAAAAATATGTCCTTGATCAGGATTTGTGAGAAGCTGAAAACATATAGTCCTTTCCTAAAGGATGCAAAGTAGGCTACAAATGAAGAAGATTATGAGTATTGATAAATTCATACAAGTGAATATTACATTCATTATGTAGAGTTAAAGTCCCCAGTTTATCTAGGTGATGCCCTAATGTAAGGTGCCATTCACTCCTCTAGGAATATATTACAATTAGTAAATAAGGAATTACTGTAGAACATATTAGTTTTATCTATCAAAACATGGTGCATATAGTGAAGCAAAGATCATAGGATGAATAGCAGGGGCAATAAAAAAACTTACCCTTTACATCTTATTTTCCCCTGTGCCAACTGATAGGGAAATTTCTTCTTGATCAAGATAACAACAACATAATTATTAGCTGACTTGTGTGATGCAAATATGCAGGGAACCTATTTCCTCTTTAACCTATTTCCTCTTTAAAGGGTCATTTTGTAAGGGACATGTATGCCTCCTGGAAGAGTATATTCTTCTTGCATTTCTTTCATTTGTAGGACATGTACATTTCATGGTGAAACTGCAAGTTCAGCCATATCCTTCACAAAGTCAATAGTAGTAAAGTTGGATATAGTGACTAATAATGTTATACCAATGTACTCCACCCTTGATTCCAAGATTCCCAACTTCAAAGGCCCAAATGCCGATACATTAGATTTTGATAAGCATAAATGTTCAGACATGGGATATACATATGGTGACCACCACCAAGGGAGTAACAATGCATTAATTCAAGAGGCTAAAGCAAAAACAAACACTTCTAATGCTAGATTCCCTTCTCCAGGACCTAATCCTATATCCACACCATGGAGCTGAGAACAAAAAGATGCTAATACTAAGAAATCAATTCCCTTTCCCACTAACAACCCCCTCCATGAGGAAAGTGCACTGGTATTCAACTGTTTAGCAAGAATTATTGATTTTGCTTGAATCTAATATACCACTAATTCTGTAAGTAAAACAACTAGGTTTGCATTTACCATCATGTAATGCCCAAACACAGAGTTACCATTATGCATGTTATCATAACTGTTAAACAAATTACTGCATAAAGTCTAGGTGTTTTTGAATAATAAAAACTCTTCTGCTAAAAAAAAAAACAGAATAATCATCTCATTCCATGGCATACTAGTGCTTCTCAGCACATTTCTCTAAATTTACTCTTAAGCAATTAAACTGGAGACAGATGATCCTGAGCTAAAACTCAGATTATGAGATTGAAGTTGGTACCCTGCTGCTCGGTCATGCAGCTGAGCCATCCTTCTTCAGTTATACCAGGATTAAAGACAACTCCAACAAGCAAAATGTGGTCGATTCAAATTCAACTGAAATATTTGGCAAATATGCAAAGCCAATCAATCAGAAATAGAGGCATTTTAAGTGCTAACCTGAATACTGTTAGGCTGTTCAAGGTAGCATTAGCATGGGGGAGTGCAGTCACCTACACCTTGATTAACCTTTGATCTTACCCTGCTAATACATTCACCAACAAGCATTCACAGTATGGAAGCCTCACACACCCTACAGTGACTAGAATACTCAGATTTACAATAGCTTATATGCAGATTTTGTAGCTACATCTCATCTTCATCACCTACAAGTCTTGTCAATAAGAAGAGAGGTTGGGGAGGGAAGGATGGCTATAACATTAAATAAATATCTTAAGGATTACTTTATACATGATGTATGAATCTGAATAAGGATCACAGGATATTACAAGGAAAATAAGTCAGTACCCAGCATAATGTTATTCCTCTGACTTCCAGGAGGACAAAAACAAGTCAACTCAGCAACAAATTTGTAGATGCCCTTCATATCATCAAGATTCACCTCGAGTTGTATTACTCTGTTTTACATGTAACAATAATTTGTTTCAGAGACTGCGTAAATATTGGTGATATATCTATCTCTCCAGTATGTTTTATGTATATGCTGGTGGAGCTTGAAATCTTTGGTTTGAGTGAGAAGTTGTTTGTCTTCTGAAGGTACAAGGGATCATGGAGGAATATGTCATTAGTGGTGCAGGAAGTAATACACAGGTGACCACACAGGAGTTTAGAATAGAGAATATAGGGACTGGACTTCAAGTATCTGTATTCTGCACATACCTCTCAACTTCTTAGCGCAAGAAATCTGGACAAAGCCTAAAATAAAGAGGCGACAAAGGCCCAAAAATAGGGACAAATTTTATAAACTTAGGCAGATGCTAGAATAGCAGGCTTTTTGTCAGCAGGTTTTCCCAAAGATATAAAGTCTGAAACTCAAATGTGCATCGATATTAAGTGACTTGAATCCTCAGTGATTTGCCAGAAAAACACATATTTTAAGAGGAACAGACCAAAAATATGAGGTAAAAATCTGGACATTCTGTGAAAATCTGTACAGTTGAGAGGTATGATCTCGGCATTTCAAGTGCTGATATTTCAATAGGGACCCACCCAGAAATACATACACATGCATTCTCCTTACTTAATAAAGCAGATATACTAATGTACAATATGTGGCCAAAACTCCCAGGTGTATACTAACTAGCCTCCCATAAGTAAATCGCCAGCTAAAAACAGGATAATTAGCTGTTTGTTAAATGATCTGGGAATGTGAAGGGGTGATTCTGTGCCCACACTAACAGGTTAGAGAGACACATGATGTAATGCAGCCATAATGGCACTGGATGTACAAGTCTATCCACTCACCAGTTTTAGTCATCAAGAAGCACATCCTGCTCTCATTGGTCAGAGTCTAAAGGATGGATTAAGTGAAGTAAGCTGTGTTGAAAGTTGAAATGAGTCAGTGAAATGAGTGTGGGATACTTACTATAGTAACTCAAATGCAACCTCACAAGTAAATCAGTTTTAAAAGTGTGTTACAAAGAGAAACACCAAGCATTAAGAATTGTTTATTGAAAGCTTCATTCATTGCTATTTTTAAAATTTTCATATTTTAATATGCATTCATATGTTTTTATTAGTTTGTTTGCTGACTGGAAAATTGGGCTGGAAGGCAGTTATTTAAGTAGATTTCTTTAGTGTTTTGCTTAATTCTGATGAAGTCTAATAAAGTCTAATGACACATTTTTGAAAAAGGAGTTGCTTTTTCACTGTTTACTCCATGGAATGTGTTACTTAACAAAGTGGTCTTAGTGGTAGAACCTCATTGTCTTCAATCCATTTCTTTTATTACTTTTGTTTCAGTGGCCATGTTTACATACAGTTTATTAATGACACGCTGAATTAGTTTGGGATAATTTGACAGAAAATGTGAAGCGGTTAATAGGACATTCAGCTATTATATAGGTAGGAATTATTTTTGTTTTCAGACAGGTATTTGTGACATTTTGTAGATGTCATGATACAGCAAACACAGAAACGTAGAAATTATATAGCACTAGATTAGGGAAAAGGTTTTAATTACCTGTTGGAAGGAACAGATAAAGTGAGTATGGAATAATTTTAAGGGAAGACATTTTCATTGCAACAGATCAATAAAAGAGCTGTTTTTTTAACTCAATTGAATATTTGCTTACTCTTTAAATATTCATATACTCTATGTGTAATGCTGACTGACATTTTTTTAGTGCTCTGACTGAAAGGATTTTACGGATTTGTTTGTGAATATGAATGAATTATGCTTATAATACACACACACACACACACACACACACATATATATATATATATATATATTTATATATATAATACATGGTACATTTCAAATAAAACTCTAACCTCCTCATATGTGACATTTGGATCTTGAAAAAAATACCAGAACTAGCCCCAACTCAGTTATATGGGACCTGGTTTTAGTGTGTCACTCAAGGGATGGCACATTATGAGAAAAGCAGGCCCTTAAATGCTACAAGTGGAGTGTCCCTGTACACTACTTGAATACAAGCAAGTGGTGTGGGGACAGAGTCCACATCCTGCTAATGTTCCAGTATCAAAAGACAATGACAAAAACACGAACACTTCATTCCACAATGCAAGGGCTAACCAAACTAGTAGAAACACCTTATCTGCATTCTGGGTTCTCCCACCTTGCTGTATTCCTTTAAAAGTATAATTCAAAGAATATGGCAGCAGTCTGATATTACAGCTTCCAGCTTATTAAAAAGCAAGCAAATTGCTTGCTTCAGGCTAAGTGCCCATGATAGACGGAAAAGGGGTTTGCATTTCTTCCGCACTATCACTGCAAGCCTTCGGCTGTTCAGGACATGTCTGTCTTAAACCTGAGACATCAAGTGACTGAAAGTTAGGTGATTGTTCTTCTTCCCCAGATGTTGATGTGTAACACACTCCTGGAATGCTGCATACCATGCCAACAGGACTTGTATGATCCAAACGGTGTAAGAATCAGAGCAGTAGCAGCCAACATACTCAAGAGATGCCCTGATAATAGATATTTTGAGTGTGTGTGTGCTTGGGGGGGGGGGGTGTTCAAAAACAATATAATACATAGGCTCTTCTCTTGTCCTGTCCAAGATAATAGTAAATTGACTGTATGAGACAAGAGAGTAGCTGAAGCATGAAACACCAGCCTTCTATCCAGCTGTGAATATAGCCTGATATCCCAAGGTACAGCAAGATCTACTCTCTACCCACCCACCTGCAGGATTACATCACACATACCAGGGGTACTATCCAGTCCCATGGGGAGGAAGTGAGAAGCTGCTTTTCCCTGCATGCATAGGAGTGATCTAACAAAGCAAATCTCCAGGTTTTAGCCAGTGAGGATCATTTTCAACATTCAAGTCATATATATATGTATATATATATATATATATATATATATATATATATATATATATATATATATATATATAAACATGTCTGACTCTCTTAGACATAGTGAAGGAAAGTCCTTAAAGAGATTAAGCATCTCTTACAAAGAACTATCCTGCATGCCCCAAAGTGAGTCCTGTGCAGTGGGGTTTAGTTCCAGTCCTTCCTAGTACTAAAAGGCAAAGGATGAGAGACTCATCTTAGACTTCTTTGTCTTATAGAATACAGACTAAAATGATTTTGCATTGTGTATATGTACAAAATGTCTTCTAAAATTCACAGTCTTAATTCAGTGTTAAAGTGTTGACTCTGTCACTTCCCACATTTGCTCTTGATACACGATCAAAACAAAATTCTGTTAAAAGTCACACAACCATTACTGAGATCCAGCATTATTAATACGCTAGATTTCATATAACAAACACAGCAGCTTCACTTTGACTGCTTTTAATATTAATTTCCGACAGTTAGAGCTGTATAGTATTTAGACATTTTTTTTCATAACTATAAGTCTAGTTTTAACAATTTTTCCTTTGTAATTGTAAGAGATGAATTAATATCTTCAAAGTTCCTTCTCTCAGTAGGTGAACTAATGCAGACTCATGGAAGATTTATAACAATTGTATCCCAATCCAGTTTATCACATTGTTCTTCTCAGCTTTTGACAGATAAATATCACACTGCTCACACCATGGACACCTGTCTGCTCCATATGTTCTTCTGCACGTCTACAAATATAACATGGAGGAATGGTGTGGCCACCTCAATACCATTCACTTGTGCTATGCATTCATTAAAATGGTCCCCCAAGAGTGTTTATTCCAGCTGTTATCTCACTTCAGTGTTGTCCTGTCTTTCCAGAAAGTACTCATTTCTACTTGCAGGTGTCCACCTTACAAAATGGTTCATTTTGGAATACTCAATCTTGCCAATCATCTAAATGTGTTTTTGTACCAGAATATTTAGTTTCAGCCAGAGTTGAGCCACAGAGGAATAAAGCCATGACAATGGCCCATGTGAACTGGGTTTGATTAGTGGCTTGGATTCCTGAGGCACTAACAAGAGGGGATAGGGACATCCATCCTGGGGGAGGCTGCACACACAGGAGCACCTCTTGGTTGATCTGTGGTGGTGATTGGGCATGTCCAGGAAAGGCATTGTCTGCAGGGAGGCACAGAAGCTGGGCAAAACACCAGCATACCTGCTGATTCTCCATCTGGGGGGGGGGGTGGGTGGGCAGCATGCACACAGGAGCATCAATCTGGCAGTGGTTGGGAATGTCTTAGCCACCACAGTGGCTGGGCAATATACCAGCACATCTAGTGCACGTCCACCATGGGACAGTATGTGAGTTTGCATATGTAAGGTGATGGAATCTTACACCAGTAACAAAAAAAATCCTCCTCACCAGCATATACAATGGTGCCCTGGGGTACCTCATTCACCTCAGTGGCCCTAAACATGGGTTGAAAAATGGTGGGGGCATCTTGTCTTGTTTGATAGATCCAGTGATAGAGGAGGGGCTCTTGGGGACAGCTGATGGTAAGCAGTTAGGAAAGGGCAAAATACATTAAAAAATAAGATAAAAATAAAACAATAAAGAAATAAATACATAAAATTAAAACAAATACTCAGTTTAAATGTACAGCTGTGACACCATCTAAAATGATGTTTTACCAGAATGGCTGCTTAAACTGGCATCCTACAGCCTCTTTCCTGTTGTGGACAGATGACTGATCTTGGTGTTGTCATACATACGTTTGTACATGTCATTAGGGCTCCTGGAGCTGTCATACATAAGTTTGTACATGTCATTAGGGCTGCTGCTGTTGTCATACATACGCTGTGACACCATCTAAAATGATGTTTTACCAGAATGGCTGCTTAAACTGGCATCCTACAGCCTCTTTCCTGTTGCGGACGGATGACTGCTCCTGGTGTTGTCATGCATACATCTGTACATGTCATTAGGGCTCCTGGTGTTGTCATACATACGTTTGTATGTGTCATTAGGGCTCCTGGTGTTGTCATAGATACGTTTGTATGTGTCATTGGGGCTCCTGGTGTTGTCATAGATACATTTGTATGTGTCATTTGGGGCTCCTGGTGTTGTCATACATACATTTGTCCTTGTCATTAGGGCTCTTGGTGTTGTCATACATACATTTGTACGTGTCATTAGGGCTCCTGGTGTTGTCATACATACATTTTATGTGTCATTATGGCTCCTGGTGTTGTCATAGATACGTTTGTATGTGTCATTGGGGCTCCTGGTTTTGTCATAGATACATTTGTATGTGTCATTTGGGGCTCCTGGTGATGTCATACATACATTTGTCCTTGTCATTAGGGCTCCTGGTGTGTCATACATACATTTGTACGTGTCATTAGGGCTCCTGGTGTTGTCATACATAAGTTTGTACGTGTCATTAGGGCTCCTGGTGTTGTCATATATACGTTTGTATGTGTCATTAGAACTCCTGGTGTTGTCTACATACGTTTGTATGTGTCATTAGGGCTCCTGGTGTTGTCATACATACGTTTGTATGTGTCATTAGGGCTCCTGGTGTTGTCATACATATATTTGTATGTGTCATTATGGCTCCTGGTGTTGTCATACATAATTTTGTACGTGTCATTAGGGCTCCTGGTGTTGTCATACATACGTTTGTCTGTGTCATTAGGGCTCCTGGTGTTGTCTACATATGTTTGTATGTGTCATTAGGTCTCCTGGTATTGTCATAGATACGTTTGTATGTGTCATTGGGGCTCCTGGTGTTGTCATAGATACATTTGTATGTGTCATTTGGGGATCCTGGTGTCATACATACATTTGTACTTGTCATTAGGGCTCCTGGTGTGTCATACATACGTTTGTAGGTGTCATTAGGGCTCCTGGTGTTGTCATAGATACATTTGTATGTGTCATTGGGGCTCCTGGTGTTGTCATAGATACATTTGTATGTGTCATTTGGGGCTCCTGGTGTTGTCATACATACATTTGTCCTTGTCATTAGGGCTCCTGGTGTTGTCATACATACGTTTGTATGTGTCATTAGAACTCCTGGTATTGTCTACATACATTTGTATGTGTCATTAGGGCTCCTGGTGTTGTCATACATACATTTGTATGTGTCATTAGGGCTCCTGGTGTTGTCATACATACATTTGTATGTGTAATTATGGCTCCTGGTATTGTCATAGATACGTTTGTATGTGTCATTGGGGCTCCTGGTTTTGTCATAGATACATTTGTATGTGTCATTTGGGGCTCCTGGTGTTGTCATACATACATTTGTCCTTGTCATTAGGGCTCCTGGTGTGTCATGCATACGTTTGTATGTGTCATTAGGGCTCCTGGTGTTGTCATAGATACGTTTGTATGTGTCATTGGGGCTACTAGTGTTGTCATAGATACATTTGTATGTGTCATTGGGGCTCCTAGTGTTGTCATAGATACATTTCTATGTGTCATTAGGGCTCCTGGTGTCATCATACATACGTTTGTACATGTCATTAGGGCTCCTGGTGTTGTCATACATAAGTTTGTACGTGTCATTAGGGCTCCTGGTGTTGTCATACATATGTTTGTACGTGTCATTAGGGCTCCTGGTGTTGTCATACATACCTTTGTACATGTCATTAGGGCTCCTGGTGTTGTCATACATACGTTTGTATGTGTCATTAGAACTCCTGGTGTTGTCTACATACGTTTGTATGTGTCATTAGGGCTCCTGGTGTTGTCATACATACGTTTGTATGTGTCATTAGGGCTCCTGGTGTTGTCATACATACATTTGTATGTGTCATTATGGCTCCTGGTGTTGTCATACATAATTTTGTACGTGTCATTAGGGCTCCTGGTGTTGTCATACATACGTTTGTCTGTGTCATTAGGGCTCCTGGTGTTGTCTACATATGTTTGTATGTGTCATTGGGTCTCCTGGTATTGTCATAGATATGTTTGTATGTGTCATTGGGGCTCCTGGTGTTGTCATAGATACATTTGTATGTGTCATTTGGGGATCCTGGTGTTGTCATACATACATTTGTACTTGTCATTAGGGCTCCTGGTGTGTCATACATACGTTTGTAGGTGTCATTAGGGATCCTGGTGTTGTCATAGATACATTTGTATGTGTCATTGGGGCTACTAGTGTTGTCATAGATACATTTGTATGTGTCATTGAGGCTCCTGGTGTTGTCATAGATACATTTGTATGTGTCATTAGAGCTCCTGGTGTTGTCATACATACGTTTGTACGTGTTATTAGGGCTCCTGGTGTTGTCATACATACATGTGTATGTGTCCTTAGGGCTCCTGGTGTTGTCATACATACATTTGTATGTCATTAGGGCTCTTGGTGTTGTCATATATATGTTTGTACGTGTCATTAGGGTTCCTGGTTTTGTCATACATACGTTTGTATGTGTCATTAGGGCTCCTAGTGTTGTCATACATATGTTTGTACATGTCATTAGGGCTCCTGGTGTTGTCATACATACGTTTGTATGTGTCATTAGGGCTCCTGGTGTTGTCATAGATACGTTTGTATGTGTCATTGGGGCACCTGGTATTGTCATAGATACATTTGTATGTGTCATTGGGGCTCCGGGTGTTGTCATGGATATGTTTGTATGTGTCATTGGGGCTCCTGGTATTGTCACAGATACATTTTTATGTGTCATTGGGGCTCTTGGTGTTGTCATAGATACATTTGTATGTGTCATTGGGGCTTCTGGTGTTGTCATAGATACATTTGTATGTGTCATTGGGGCTGCTGGTGTTGTCATAGATACATTTGTATGTGTCATTGGGGCTCCTGGTGTTGTCATAGATACATTTGTATGTGTCATTGTGGCTCCTGGTGTTGTCAGATACGTTTGTACGTGTCATTGGGGTAGTTGCCTTCACTATACAGCAGCATTAAGCTGCCAGCCTTTGGTAAGGAATAGTTAAAAATTAAACTAGGAATGTGAGGGTCACTTTTCTGCAGACAAGATTTGTCTGCATTATTGGTCAGAAGTTCCAAGGTTAGAAAAGTTAAGGATACCATGCTAGACAGAGAAATCTGACACAGAAGGACTGATTTCAAGGTAGGAGGAGGAAGACAGAGACACGGCCGGAATGTATTTTAAAAGTAAGAGAGGAAAAGGGTAACATATCAGCTCTGATAAGCAGAAGACATGCCCAGGTGTGTAAAGAGTAAGACACAAATAAAGACAAACGTGTGGAGCAGTAAATTTGTGGGGAAGTCACAGACACCACTTAAAGGAATCCTTCTGATACAGCATTAGTTGGCACCTTGCCTGATTTAGTCAGCCAGCTGCAATAGGTGATAAGCTGCCTTAAAGTTTCATTGCTCAGTGTTGATTTATTTAACTTGGCGCAGCTAATAAATCAGAGATGTAATGTCTCTGTAAACCAGCTTGTTTATCACATACAGTTCAAACAGCAACCCAGTGAGCACTTGTTTGAAACATCTATCACCGACAGACAATGTAGGAATAGTATAGCATGTTACGCGTCAGTAAAATAAAGTAACAAAGAAAAAAAATAAAACCAGGTTGTTCATGTAGCAGAACACTGAAGTAAATGGGAAAGAGTTTAAAACCAAATTTCAGAGTATTTTCCTACATTCTTTTAACTGACAACTTTCAAATATGCATTTCCTTTGAAAGCCACTCAGAGATGTTTGGCTCTAGGTAGAGTGGCTAATATTATAGTACATTCTGTAGGTGAACATAATGTGAGATGGCTACATGCAGAATCATGCCTGAGGCAAACCAGTGTAACCTAAGGGGGGGGCATCATCTGTGCAGAAGCAAACAGTGTGTGCAGTTCTTTACAGAAACACATGTGCTAATACATTTAAATGCCACACAGACATTTTCTAACTAACAGTTAAATAATGCAATGAGGCAAGACACATTTTCACTTGCCAAGTACAGCTAAAGGACTGACCTGATTAAAACAGGACAGTGAATGTTGCTGTTGTAGCGTCTTTTGGCTTTTCCCGGTTAGGGGTCGCCACAGTGGAACTCCAGTCCGCTAATGATTTGCAGTAGATTTTTACGTGCCGAGTTGCCAGCCCTGACGCACAACCTTCAACGAAGGTACAACCATTCATGCATGTCTCCACGCAGAAGACGCTCTAGCTGGGAATCGAACCGGACAGCGTCTTACTGGGAGGTGACAACGCTAAAGCAGCACCATCACTGCAGTGACTTAAAACAGGACAGTGAATAATGTAGATATAACATCATTACCAAAATAGTTCACAATAAATTCTTCAATATTCATACTACGCAGGAGTGCAATAACCAATACCATAGTCTAACCATGCTAATGCCAATACCATAGTCTAACCGTGCTAATGCCAATACCATAGTCTAACCGTGCTAATGCCAATACCATAGTCTAACCGTGCTAATGCCAATACCATAGTCTAACCGTGCTAATGCCAATACCATAGTCTAACCGTGCTAATGCCAATACCATAGTCTAACCGTGCTAATGCCAATACCATAGTCTAACCGTGCTAATGCCAATACCATAGTCTAACCGTGCTAATGCCAATACCATAGTCTAACCGTGTTAATGCCAATACCATAGTCTAACCGTGCTAATGCCAATACCATAGTCTAACCGTGCTAATGCCAATACCATAGTCTAACCGTGCTAATGCCAATACCATAGTCTAACCGTGCTAATGCCAATACCATAGTCTAACCGTGCTAATGCCAATACCATAGTCTAACCGTGTTAATGCCAATACCATAGTCTAACCGTGTTAATGCCAATACCATAGTCTAACCGTGCTAATGCCAATACCATAGTCTAACCGTGCTAATGCCAATACCATAGTCTAACCGTGCTAATGCCAATACCATAGTCTAACCGTGCTAATGCCAATACCATAGTCTAACCGTGCTAATGCCAATACCATAGTCTACAAAAACAGACAACAATTTAAGGATTTCTCAGTCTGAAGGGAGGAACAGTTGTTGATGTAAATCTCGAGGCAAAAAACTGTGTTTTGAACAATACTATAACCATGCCTGATAGGAGAGCAAACACTGTCCAAAAGGACCCACTAAAAATCAAGATTGTTGTTTTATGGCAAAATACTAAACCACTGTGAAGCTCATACATGTACAGAACTGCAAATGGCACCAACATGCTCACAATCATACTGCCTAAAACATTTAACGATACATCCACAACTTAAAACCAAAAGAAAGCATTAGGCTACACCTATTGGACAAACACTACATGCTAAAGCAACAATTTAAAACAAGAAAACAAAATTACAATTAAATATATATATATATATATATATATATATATATATATATATATATATGTGTGTGTGTGTGTGTGTGTGTGTGTGTGTATATATATATCTAGATATATATATATATATATATATATATATATATATATATATATATATATATATATATAGACAGTTGGATATATGGCTGTATGTAGATATATCAAAAAAGCAGCACATTGAATGGCAAGTGAGCAAACATAACTGTCGATCACCAACTGACTGAAAAGTGAAAAAAAAATGATTATGCACCCCAACTCAGAGATTGCACTACAGTGGAGAAAATGCACATTCTCCCATCCTCACCGTACCGTGATCTTGCATGGAAAAAAAGCTGTTCCCTCAGATAAATTGATTTTTGATCAGTTGTGCCACATTTTTTCTGTTCAACAAGTTAAGCTGTTGATGACTTGTAGGTAACCCATATATATACATTTACAGCAGAAAAAGAATACAGAGCAGAATATGTATTGGAAATAAAATGGTAGCATTTTATGTCAAACATGCTAATAAAAAAATCAAAACTAAAAAAAAACACTGGCAATGCATTATTTAATTAAAAAGGCAGTAATTCATTTTCTAAAAGCCATAATACCCTTACTGGGAACAGACTTTCCTGGGAAGCCGAGGCCCTGATGACACGATACCTACTTTGTCCAACATTGCCACTTGCATAATATTCCAAAACTATTAAGGAAATTCCAGAAGAGTAAACATTTTGACTAATAGAAAATTGTTGATATGAAATATTGTATTGATTATATGACATGTTTTATAATCTAGGGAAGGAGGATTACATGAACTTGAGCCATTAGATACAGGAATATGGGACATGGAGGGAACAGATGAAGAAAGCAAGATAACAGATTTATATGATACAGAAAAAAGATAAGTAAAGTTTACTGTGTGTAGTTAAAAATTATATTTTTTATATTGTACAATCTATATTTTCTAACACATGTTGGGCACAAGTCCAATGCTAACCATTGCAGTAATTTAGCTTTGCAGCCCAGGGTACTAATGATGTAAACTACTAATAAGGTTGTCCTGTATTGCTGGCTTTTATTCTGTCAGACTCGACCAGTATACTGTGGGACCTCGAACAATTCAATTAACAAGACTGCTTTTCCAAGTTTGCCTTAGAATAAAGGGAGCCACATTTACTAGGACTCACTCAGTTAACAAATATATGGAATCTTTCTTTGTCGTGATGAAAATACTGCCCTAATGATTCAGAAAGAACCACACTGCCAGCGATAAGAGCTGTGGCCAAAAGGCACTGTTTCAGCATTAGTAGAAAATGCAGTCCAGAAACATGCTAGCCAAAATGAGGAAAGCCCTCATTATCAACTAATATGCATTTTTTCAAATTACCCATAATTACTTGCAAATGCAAATCAGCACTTTCATGTGGTAGTCACCAGTGGTGGTCCATGCATTGCATTATACAGGCATCTCCCCATTCACTTTCCTACACACATGCACACAACACAAATAGACACATGCGCGCGTGCAACACACACACACACACACACACACACACACACACACACACACACACACACACACACACACACACACACACACGCACCTCTTACCTGTCCTTGAGTTGACAGAACACCCCCCATGTCTCTTCTAATCTTTTTGACATGGAACCTTACAATCACATACAAAATAACAGCAGATATTATAGCTTCTTTCTTCTTATTGTTCATAAAGTGTAACACGACGCATCTTCCTACTGAAATGTCAGCACTTGTGCCGACACACTGAAAAAAGACAGAAAGCGCTAGAGAAGCATGAATAGTGAACATTGTTCTTCTCCTTTAAATTTTTTTTTTTTTTTGCAGGGGAAAAAACCCTCTGTAAACCTATGCACTTATATGTGATACCTCTGACATCACCATAACTCAGTGATAAGGGAATATTCTGAGAAATGGTAACTGGACATGGTATATATGAGTCCATTTTTTCAGCCATTCATTCTATGTATTTCAGAACTCACTCATGTGGGTCCCAGCATTTCAAATGGTTATATTGTGATGCTAAAGCTGTTGCTCTTTTAACTTTTTCAAGTAAGCACAAATAATAACTGGCCCTGATTTTACAGAATGCTCCTAATGTTGCCTCTTATACCTGCCTTGACCCTTTAACTCACAGACCGTTGCAGTCAATGACTAACACTGGACATTACAGTTTCACACTTAATACAGTGTAAAGGATACACACTAACACAAGCCCTCTCAGTTAGTGTAGAGGGTTAAGGCTCTGGACAGTCAAGCTGCTTTCTGCCCTACAGATTCGACATTTGAAACTTTTACATCCTTTACTTTAACTTTTTTTTTTTAAACTTCAGATAATATGTTAAGTCTAGCCCTAGTGTCTAGTGGTATCATAGAGGACTAACACTCTACAATTGAGCTGGGTGTGAGCTGAGGGTGCAGGGTTTGAATATCCTTGCTTAATTTTTTTCCCAGGATTCTTTGTGGCTAATGGTAATTCTAAAGAGTTGTTTATCAATGCTGGTGGTACGGAGATTAAAAATGCTGGTGGTACAGAGGTTGAATGGTTATCAGTGTCATGACATAAAGAATATCCCCGGTGTCTAGTATTCCTACAACCAATGTCTCTTGTGCTGCAAAACTTTGTTCTATTATCTTTTTAAATGCATTTAGGGCACAATATAAAGAGTATTCCTAGAGTCCCTCACCCCCACCCCACATTTTTCATGTTGCAAAACTTTGTTCTAGTCTCTTTTTAAGTTGCTAAACAGAATTTTATAAAAATTATGGCAGCATGTGCAATCATTACCCCATCCATAACTGACCACATTACTAATGGCTTATAAACTGTCACACTTTTCAAAAACTTTGACAGCTTACAAGTTAACATTAAGTGATCAGGGCTGTGATCACATATAGAAAGCTTGTAAATTGTCTTGTCTTAAAAAAGGACAGTTTTAAGCTTAGAGTTTACAAGCTGTTAAGCAGTCTTTAGAGACCATGATCTCATAATTGCTAGGTTGTAAGCCGTTAAACTTTTTTAAACGTTTGGAACCTACAAATTGGTGCTTATGAAAGATGTTCTGTTTGCTTGGCTCTCCCAGAAACTTATTGAAAAGTTTTACATGGCCACGTTTTGAGCAGCCAATGGGAAGTAATGTTCAAACTGGCTGTGTATCTACCACCACCGCCTGCTGTGTTCAGACTCATTCCATTTCCTCACTATAGTATATGTTCACTGAAAAGCCTGCACACAGTCAAGGTGAGCAAGTGAAGAAGCATTAGACATGAATTGCATTTGACGGGTCTATATTGAATTACCGAAAATCCTCTTGCGCGAATAAGTAAACATCGACACATAAACAGCGATACGCAAAGACAGCAAACGTACAAAACCGCAAAATACAAAATGTCGAATCCCCATAGTTGGCCAACTCCACCTCCTGCTACATACTGCCTACCCAAACAAAATAAAAAAACATACTATACGTATACCTACATTTCAACTACATATCCCATATCCTAATAAAACCTACATGACATACAAATACATCTAACTATAAAAAACAACACCCGAAAAGTAAAAAAAAAATATTACCGTATATACTGCGCTACTCAACTACATTACTATATATACACTAACCTTAACCCTATTTCTAACCCTAACATCTAAGTTAAACATACCACTACATATGCACTTACCCTAGGTTCAGTAACTATCGCACACTTACCTTAGGGAGCTATACCAGATAATGAAATCACCTACTGCCATGGACAACTATGACAGTTCGATCTTTGGATCTTCGTGGTTTTGGACGTTTGCTCTTCTGCCGCTTCGCTGTATATGTGTCGATGTGTACGTATTTGCACAAGAGGATTTTCGTTAATTCAATATAGACCCGCATTTGACAAGATCCTTTAGTCAGTTCCAATAATGATCACATCAAACCTCTCAACTGTCCAAATATTCACAGAATGTCCAGATTTTTGTCTTATACTGCCAATCATTAGCAGACCGGGGTTCCGCTGTGGTGACCCCTAACCGGGAAAAGCCGAAAGACACAACATTTTTGTTGTTCTCCACATAAAATTTGTGGTTTTCTGGCAAATCGCTGATGGTTGAAGTAACTAAGTAATGACATACATTTGAGTTTTAGACTTTCTATCCTTCAGAAAATGCATGCTAACACAAATCCTGTTATTCTAGCAACATTTTAAGTTTTTAAGAGCAAATAAGCACCTATTTTTGGGCCTTTGCCCCCCATTATTTTAGGCTTTGTCCACATTTCTTATTATAAGAGGTTGAGAGTTATGGATTATGAGATTCTAACCTAGTAATAGTAAATCACTTAAAAGAACAAATATCATATAATCAATATACATTCATACATATCTATGTACATACCCTCAATTTAAAATAAGATAAACTGCATATAAAAATACATTATATACAACTGTTTCAGATATGCACACTATACTATTTCTATATTATATGTGCTATGTGATACACACAGACACAACAGAACAAAAGTATTTTCAACTGATTTATTCAAAGTGTGCATGAAAAGTCAATGTATAATGTAATGTACAGTTATTACAGACTTGGCTATACTAGAATGAATCAAAGCCAGAGTCTCAAGTAAAAACAAGCCACCATGATGGACATCCAGCATCAACAAACTTTACAATAAACACAAAAAGTTGCTGTACAAGAAAACAAAGGTGAGAGTGCAACAATGGAAAAGTATCCTCCTCAGCCTCAACAGGCAAATAAGACAACTTGTCAAATCCTCTAAGGGCCTCTGAGGAAAACTTAACTAGCACAGCCAAGGATAATCCTAAGGCCTTTAACAGCTATGCATGTAGCCTAAAAGGTAGGACCCAAGCATGTGCAGAACTAGTGACCAACAATATTGCACACACTGACCTCACAGAGGTAGCAAACCTGCTATACGTTTGGTGAAAATTTCACCCCCTATGTCCCTCCAAACCTATTACAAAACATGACCCAAACTTCTCCCCTGCCCTACATATCTGAAGAACAGGTCATTAAAGCTTTGTCCAAGACAAAAAACATAGCCTCTATGGGACCAGGTGGCATCCCAGGCTGTCTTCTAAAGAGGCTAAAACATGAACTAGCATCACCTTTATGTACCCTTTTCAGTCATAGTCTAACCACAGGCTTTGTTCCTGCAGAATGGAAAACAGCAACAGTTATTCCCCTCCACAAAGGTGGCTTATCAACAGACCTGGGAAATTACAGACCCATAAGCCTGACCAGCCTCATATGTAAGCCCATGGGAGTTATCATTATGGACCTCACAAACAAAGACATAGGCAACCTTCAAACTCTAGATCCTACCCAATTCGGCTTCGTCAAGGGCAGATTCTGCCTGTTAAGTCTGGTAGATTCTTTTGAAAATGTGACCAAGGACATTGATGAGGACAAACCTGTGCACAAAGCATACCTCGACTTGGCAAAGGCTTTTGACACATTCCCACACTTAGGCATTACCGATAAACTAAGCAAACTGAATGAAAACCCCTTTGTTGTAAGATGGGTTGCTAACTGGCTCACAAACTGGACATACACGATCAAAGTGGGTGACTCCACCTCAACCAGCAGACCTGTTACCAGCGGGGTGCCACAGAGGTTAGAGTTGCCCCCCCCCCACTGTTTGGTATATACTTCTCAGAAGTTCAGGTCAAAACTAAGATGATGTCAGTATACTCCAGAAGAGTCTTATGCAGATCAACGACTGGTGACTTAGTCACGGTCTCAAACTGAATGCAAAGAAATGCATCATAATTTCCTTCAGTGCAAACAAAGTCCCTTCACACTATCAAATCAACAACAATACCCTAAGTACCCAAGAAATGGTAAGGGACCTGGGATCACAAGTTAGCTGCAACCACCATGTGTCTACTGTAGTAAAGAAGGCTTTCTACATAGCAAACTTGATTAGTAATGGCATCACCTTAAGAGCAAAGGAGGTTATAACCTCTCTATACTCTGCACTAAGCCAGCCCATAATTGAGTATAATACCTTGTTCTGCATGTACTGTACAAAGCACCTGCAGCAATTGAGAGACCTCAGAGGTTTCTAACAAAGAAGATCAAGAGACTACAACATGTGCTGTACACAGACTGACTAAAGTCCCTTTCACTTTACTCTGTATCATGTAGACTTGTTAGGGGAGACTTATCCCTGGCTACAGAGCAATCTCAGACCTAAACCTAATGAACTTGCTACATATCCGTAAATCAAATGGGACCAGGGCTACCGAATCCAGGGACCTAAATATGGCCTGCAACTTAAATAGGACATGCTGGAGGGACAGATTTATCTCCCAGTGCCTGCCACTTCTTTGGAATAAGTTACTTATTCATGTGAAACAAAGCACCTCTATGACACTGTTCAAAATGAACCTGCACCAGTGGACAGGGCACCATAAATTCTTACAGCGAATAGAGCCACAACCCTCCTGGACATAGGCAGTCATTACTAATGTCAGTGTTGGGTATTAACTAACATTTGTATGGTATTTCATTGGGATGAAACGGCTAGGCTTGAAATGACCTCTGGGTTGAAAGCCTAGTAATCTCTTATGATCCTATGATCCTATATTGTTTCCTTTATAGGGATGACATATTGCAAATATTTATTTACAGAAGGTTGTACAGAAACCTGAGAACTGTCCTTTATAGTAGTCTGTAGATCTGAAATGTTAATATAAGCATCAGTCTTAGTCAATTCCTTTGTTTAAGAATTTCCATATGGAGAAGAACTATAATCAGTGAACACACTTTAAATTCTTGATTGTTTAACACAATCCTTCATGGTTTCTCTGCATTTAAATATGTGGACTTTGAATAACACACAGCCAAGGTATTGTGGCAGATGATTCACAATGCCAATCACTTGGCTTTTCTGTGAAAATCCCAAATCCACATTCATCCTCACTCTTTCCCTTTTCATAACAAAGAAGTCATTTTGGATGAATTACATAATAAAACTTCTGTGTTATTGTGTCTTCCCTACAGTTTTTTTTTTCTTTCTTTTTTGTGTGCTGTCAGGTACTTGCACAGAGTATGCAGTAGATTGTTTATATTTAAAGTCAACAACTGTGCAAGTGAAAGCCCTACAGACTGAAAGGGCATGTTCCTGGATTTCTGAGTGACAGACAGCAATTAGAATTCTCTAAACTATTGCACTTTCTTATGTAATTTTCATTTTTCTGAAGCATTCATTGCACTTGCTGATTTGTGGATATAAGGTTGTAGGATAAAATTTCCATTGTCTCACAAAATTATGGAATTATTGATTCAGAAACTGTGGACTGTGGTTTGATTATAACTTCATAGGAAATATCATGTTTAGGAAAACTAGAGTTCAGCAATGTTTTATTGCTATGACTTGTAATTTTACACAACTGTACAACTTCTGGATATTTTGAATAATCATCTTCAAAGAGTAGATAATGTGCATCTTTGAAATGAAACACATTTATTACTACATTCATCCAAAAAAGATGCAATATTTCATGTGCAACCATTTCTTCCATTAAATGCTAATTTCTGAACAAAATTGCAGACATTGCATCTTTACACCACTTGTTCATAGGTTAATAGGTGTGTACTAGGCTAATGGCTCTGGAGCCTTTACAAGCCTAGCCCATAGGATTACCCTGGCATCATGCCACCCTACATTAGTTCCCAGTGCCTCTGTCGAGTAGAGCCACTGGAGTGATCCTCTGGGTGTATTTTCTATTTCCCATACACTCATCAAGATTTCTCTTGAAGAGGGCCAGTGAGGTGCTCTGCTTGACATGTATATAAAGTCTATTCCATAGCATGGGCAGTCTCTGGGCTATGAACCTATCCCTCCAGCATGTTCTGTTGATTGTGGCAATGAGATTGAGGTCTCTAGAGCATGTGGTGTGGAGGGATTTCTTTAGCTGTAGCATTTCTAACAGAGCTGGATCAGACATGGCTTTGTAAGTCAAACAGAGATCGCCTCTAAGTAGGCAATATGAGACAGAGAATAGTTGTAATTTTTTGAGTCTCTCCATGTAGGACAAGTGTTTAAGGCCTAGGATCATCTTTGTGAGGTACTTTTGCAGCCTCTCCAGTTGTTGCAGGTGTCTAGTGAGGTACATGCCAAATGGGGCATTTTACTCGATGACTGGCCTAATGAGGGAAGTGTGGAGGGAGACAATGACCTCTTTCTTCCTAGAAGCAAAACCCTTAGTAATGAGATATGCCACATAGAAGGTCTTCCTGACCACACTGGCAATGTGGTGGTCAAAAAAGATGTTGTTGTCAACCTGTATTCTCAGATCTCTTATAACACCTTCTGTGTTCAGTGGACTATCATCAATGTGGTAATTTATGGGAACCAAGTTTTTCCCAAAGGGATGATGACACATTTTTTGGAATTGAGCTTAAGGTCATGGTTCTGACACCAGTCGTTGGTCTCAGTGATGTCTTTCTGCAGGATGTCAACATCACTTGGGGAGTTAATAATAGTTCCCAACTTGCAATCCTCTTTGAACTTTGTTAGCCAGAGTCCCTTCATGTTGACTTGGACTTCAGAGATGTAGATACATAACAGGAGAGGACCCATGACTAAACCCTGTGGGACTGCACTTGTGACTGGTAAGCAGTCTCACTTGGAATCAGTTACTTTCACTGGCCAATCAAAGGCCTTGGCCAGATCAAGGTAGGCTGTATGAACCACCTTGTCTTCATCCACAGCTCTGCTGACTGACTCAAAGAAGATGACCAGGTTGAGCAGGCATGATCTACCCTTCACAAAACCAAACTGTGTAGGATCCAGAGTTTGGAGATTCCTTATATCCTTGTTTATTAGGTCCATGATGATGCGTTCCATAGTTTTGCATATCAGACTCATCAGGCTAATGGGGCAATAGTTCCCAGGGTCTGTAATCGCTCCTCCTTTGTGGAGAGGGATGACTGCAGCAGTGTGCTATTTAGTAGGGACAAAGCCTGAGGTGAGGCTGTGATTGAACAGGGCACAAAGGTGTGGTGCTAGTTCACTCTGTAGTTCATGTAAAACACAGCCAGGGATATTGTCAGGTCCCACAGAAGCTGTATTCTTGGCCTTGGACAGTGCTGTTTTAACATGTGCAGCAGTGACACTTGGTCCTTGGCAATCTACTGGTATTGTGATTGGTCCTTTTGGGGGGGAGAAAGGGGTAAAGTTAGCACTGAATCTGTCGGCCAGTATATTGGTAATATCTGTTGGCTCATTATAGGAGGTACCATTGTGCAGTAGCTCAGAGCAAATCTGGGTATTGTCTTGGAGACTCTTTACATAACTATGGAAGGCCTTGTGGCTGTCTTTACTATCTGCTGCAATTCTGTTTTTATAGCTAGCTTTAGAGGTGGGATCTCAACTTTTTGTTGAGGCTGATAAGGGAGTTTTTCCAGTCTTGGGACTTCACCTTATTCCACATCAGTTTCTTCCTTCTGTTGTAGGGTTTGTTTATGGCAGGGGTCCACTAGATTGGCTTCCGTTTTTTGGAGGAGAGCGTCTTGGTTCAATTGGGTATGATGAGATCCATGCATTTATGTACGTGTTCATATAGTGCATTGGTATATGATTCAGTGGTCATGCAACTATTCTCCATTTGCATGGGTGCCGCAAAGTTAGGCACCTCTGTTTTTAGGAACCCAAAGTTAGCTTTGGAGAAGTTTTTCATGGTGGTTACATTTGCGTGGGGGGTGGGAGGGATGTGTATTTCCAAGGTGATTAGTTTGTGGTCAGATCTAACCAGGGAGGAGTTGACTATTGGTGTAGAGCAATGGTCGCCCATGTTAGTAATGACCAGGTGAAGGATGTTGCTACCTCTAGTTGAGTTAAGAATGAGCTGATCCAAGGCATTGGAATTAATGAATTCCAGGAAACATTGGGCATGTGGACTGGTACATGAGTAGTTTTCCCATTTAATGGAGGAGTAGTTGAAGTCACCCAGTATGAGAGTGTCAGGTTGGACCCTAATATTCTCCAGGGTGCTTAGGAATGTGGAGTGTGAGCCTTGGGACATGGTTGGGGACCTATAGCAGGCTACAACCTGAATTGCTGTCTTACCCAATGTTAGCTGCACCTGAAGTATCGCTGATGCATTATGCTGGGCTACCAGTCTGGAGGTGTAAGCATCCTTTACGAATATGGAAACACCAATGCCTTTGGAGCTTTGGTCTAAGTTCTGGGGCCGAAAGGTGTGGAATGAGTTATAGCCTGGTAGTGCAGGGGTGCTTTCTGCTACTTTGAACCAGGTCTCTGTTATAGCACAAATGTCAATGTTCTCCATTTTAAGGAGTACTTTGAGCGAGTGCATTTTGAGATTTAGACTTCTAGCATTGAGCAGCATGACTCTCAGATTGCATTTGTTTGTAGCTGTTATGGTGGTCATTTGGTCTTTGGAACACAGCCTAAAAAGGCACTATAGGGGTGGCAAGAACCTTGGCCAGTATCCGGAAGCCCAGGGATGACAGATGCAGGCTATATCTGGCAAAGCATCGAAGTCTGTTAATCATGACATCCCAGGCAGACAGATACTGGATCCCCTTGGAATGACACTAGAAACTTAGACAGTTGTTGAAATCAATAATTTTCTGCTTGTACTGTGGTATCATTCTGGGTTATGGTAGGATGCTGCTCAGAGCTAGGGTCATTACAGTATTTGTACCTGTTGTTAAGGGACCTGAGTGCATGCATTATGTGGTGGATCCTGGCACCTGACAGGCAGCTGACTGTTACTTTCTCCTTATTCAGCCTAGTGAATGGGACATCAATGTGCCTCACTATCAAGTCATCTATGACTAGTGTGTTGGGCATGCTGTTTTGCCTTAGGGGTTTTGGCTGAGTGGCACACTGTTTAGGAGAGTTATGTGTCTCGTGATTAGTGAACTGACTGTAGCTGTATTTGTGCATTGTGCAATAAACCTGGTTGATTTTACATCTTGGACATCGTTTTCCTGTGTATTCAATGTCTCGTGATTAGTGTTGTGTTGTGGTGGTCAAGTGCGTTTCTGCCTTGGAGGCCTCTGCTGTTTGGGAAGATTTTTATTGACAGCCTCCACGAAGGTGGATGTGTGGTTTATGTTTTTATGTGAAGACAGTGCTGGTGTATGTTCTGGAGGAATATGTGTTCCATGTGATGTGGTGCAAGTGTTGACCTTCTCTTCTTGACCATCTATTCCGGGCTTGGTTGGAGAGTGCGTGGCTTCCAGTTTGGATATATAAGTACAGCTCTCGCAAGTCTGAGTGTTGTGAGGTAAGAGGAGAGGGTTGTCAGTGTACATGAGGCAGTTGCTGCATTGCCTCAGGATGCCCAAGTTCACCAGGTTAATATGAGAAAGCACAGGGAACAGACCTTTATACATGCCTGGAGGGGGGGGGGGGCATTAATAATAAGTGCTGGAGCTGTTTTCTTGTAGAATATTTAGTGCTGGTAGCACTTTGGGGTGCTACAGTAATTACTACAAGAAGTCTGGTAAAGTGCTAGACTAATAAGCTAGTAAAAGTGCAGGAGAGGAGAACTAGCAGATCTAGAGGGAAAATTGAAAAGCAGACTTTTTGGCACTGCTGAGAAGCTTACAAACAGTCCTGGATACAGCAAATCTATATCTGGACTAGACTAGTTACAGGAAAGTTGGAAACAAGAGCAAACGCACGCTTTAAACCAGAAAGTTGAAAGAGATGGAAAAACTGCCCAAACGGCCAATAAACTACAATTTCTGGGCCAGAAGCCACTCCTTATGTGGTAGATAGGCTGCCTAGTGCTTACCACTCCCATTGATATGCTAGAAGGCTTCCCTTCAACACAGAAAGGCTTGGGGGGGGGGTTCAGAAGCTTACAAACAGTCCTGGATACAGCACATGTGTATCTGGACTAGAGTAGTTACAGGAAAGGTAGGAAACAAGCTTAGAACTTTTTTTTTTTTTTTTTTTTTTTTTTTTACTGAAAAGCAGCTAAAACAGCACTAAAACAATTCACATATTCAGTCTGTTTAGAGATGTTAGGCCAATGAAGAACATATCTTGCTTCTTCTTTATATTTCCTGAATCCTGGATCTGACTCTTTTACTGTATTCAACATAGCTGTAAAGAGCAGAATAAAATAATTACTCTCCCCCTTTAAACAACAACACAAAATGCAAACATGTAAGCTCGTAATTGTATGGAAAGTATAAATGAATGTACAAAGGAACTGATTTAGCATGATCGTATCAACCATTCATAACTGGATTACTTAAAATCCAGAGTTTGTGAACTTCTCTTGTACTAAACCTAACTCTTCCAACATGTCAATGGTGATAAGTAATTTAAAAATAATCCATAAAAAGTTCCATGTTTTTCCAAAATCAATTCTTGCAGTCTTGCTATTGGTCTCTAACCACCATATCAGCTATATGCATTAACCTACTTTCAGATCATACATTTGCAACAGTAACATATTTTGATGTCTTGATGGAGCTTTGTGAAAAGATGTTTTTATCATAATTTGTAGTATGTTATGATCAGATTTCATAGTGACTCTTCCTAAAGGTAAAGTCATGGTAAATTTTACAACTAAAAATGATGGCGAACATGCATTTTCCTGTCTTAAAATAGTACTATTCCTGAGCTTCAGTCAAAGCTGTTGATCCACAAGCTATTGGCTTGAGGTCTTATAGTAGTACTGCAGCAGGCTAGTGTTGCCTTGCATCTGCTTGCAAAGAACTAGGTTGTGACACGTCATATAATTTCACTAAAGATGATTCCATACCAAAACAAGCAATATCATGTTCTCATAGTTTACTAAATAGTATTGTTATATTTGATGAGTTTGGAATGCATTTAGAAAGAATATATGTCACACAAAAATGGACAAAAGATTATTTGTCACAGGTTTTTGCATACTCACAATTGTTATGACTTTCTCAGAATCATGTATGAGACTTTCAGGAGGAAAAACATGTCCCATGATTTTGACAGCTAGTACATTTAATACCCATTTTTGTTTAGATCAAGCCTTGCTGTTCAAACCTGTCTAGCAGGTTAATAAGATGTAAATAATGTTTTTGTTTAGTAGATCATCTGACAAGATCATCAATTATACTGATCATACCTTATTGTTCAGTTGCACACCTTCTTGTGTTTCCATTATTTCAACTACTACTCTTTATAACACCTTTGGAGCTGATGGGATTCCAAATGGCAACATTAAATGTCTGCATGTATCTTCATTTAGCTAACTTGTCAGAGCCCTTATTTGGTATAAAATATAGATGTGAATCTACCATTAGCACAGTTGTAACAACCTATACAATTGTTTCAACTGAACAATAATGTTCCCTTTATTATATCTAAGAATTTAAGATCTATACATATTCCTGTATTGTCCTGCTACACAACTGATACTTAAATGTTTACCTGTTCATTAGGTCCTGTCTGCTAAGTAATAATTCCTTTAATAGCTTTCATGTATAGTTCCTGTTCATTTGTATCTAAGAGCACAACCAAAACTCTTTTTGGAGAACATATGAAAGATATTGCCTCAGGAGAAATCTTAATATGATACACTCAGACAATGCAAACCAATGAAGAATAATTCTGCAATATATCATCAGTAACTTGTGGTATACACTCAGTACTTTGAGAATTATATTTTTTTAATTTTCAGTGAAGTACTCATAACAGTAGTGCTGCTATCACAACTGCTAGTCATATCAACACTCTTATCTACTCTGCTCACAACTTTTTATAATCTTCATTCAAGTTCATAGGTAAGGTGGGGCAAAAGAGGCAGCTGCACCATGAGCATGCTATTAAGGGGCATTATTGGCATTGCAAATTATGGTTTCCATGGTGGTATGGCGGTAGCGTTGTTACCTCACAGCAAGAAGTTCTCCCGTTTGATTCTCGGCTTGGCTTGGGAGTGCCTTCTGTGTGGAGTCTGCATGTCCTCCCTGCGGTTGGGTAGCATTCGAAAGACATGCGTGTGTAAATGGGCGTGCCTTCGTTGAAGGTTGGGTTTCGAGCTGGTACCTCGACGTTTCGTAAAAATCTACTGCCAATCATTAGCAGACCAGAGTTCCGCTGTGGTGACCCCTTACCTGGAAAAAGCCGAAAGGCAAACAACAAACAACATTGGCATTGCAAATGATGTGGTACTTGGTCTCTTCAAGACAATAGTATGACGCTCAATTGCTATTGCTGCTGAGTATTAGTGCAGATAATCATTTAAAAATTCATGATTAAAATCACAGCTGCTTAAATGATTTAAAAGAGTTTGGAGTGTATGTAAGAGGAGCTACTGTATAAAAATATCAGAAGTTTTTTTTTTTTTTTTAGGTCCTTGACTTACTGGGGAGAACTGTTTTTGCTGCTCAATTATTGTTGAAGTGATGATTGCCCAGGGCATCAACTGCACCAGGTACAGCTCTGGCTTCCTAAATGTGCATATTATCACTGAGTACTTCACAACTGTAAGCTGCTGTCATGAATGTTTCACACATTTGGAGTCAATGTCTCTTTTCAGTATTATCAGATTTACAGCTCAGACCCTTGGCTCTACTTCTGCTGCTTCTGCTGTTAATTATATGAGCTTGAGTACCATTTTGTCATTTCACAGCATGTATCCTTTTTATAATGCTAAGTGCATCTCAAGCATTAAAACACAATATACTTCACTGTTTTAAATGCTTTTCAGTTTGACCAAATATGACCCATAGGCTATAGTTAATCTTTCAAATATGTCAAAGCAGTGCATTCAGATTTATACATCTTATCAGGCAGATTCAACGCCATAGTGTCACTTCTAACAACATATTGCATTCTGCACCAAATTCAAGCTTATATGCAATACCATCCCCTTAAACTATAAGCTTTTCTGACCAAAAATTATCTTTCTGCTGTTTACGGTATATGAGTATGAAACCCAATGGTGCACACAAAAATTTCTAGTTTATTTTGCTTCTTTGTCTTTGATACATGTAAATCTTGTCTTGGTACTTTACTGGGGCATTTACAGATCATTATGAAATAGTTGCAATAGCACATGACATACAAATTTGATTAACAGGTCCACAATATACCTTTATATGCCTGTAGCAACATTGTTTAGACTGAGTATAGTAACTGCCTCATTTATTACTAGCTGCCATTCAAATAATCATCTAATAACTCATACCTTCCTATAGAAGTGTTGTCTCCCTGCTTCTCCTTAAGGTAAAAGCATCAATTATATTTATTTAACATTTGTTGACTGGCAAAGTCCAACTAGGACAGAGACTATTTTCAGTGGAGGCCCTGGGAGAAACACTCCAGACGCATGTCTTTAGAATGTGGGAGGAAACCGGAATACCCAGAGGAAACCCATGCAAACTCCACACAGAACGCACCCCGGACAAGAATCGAACCGGAGAACCTCTTGCTATGAGGCAACAATGTTAACCACTGCACCACCCCATAATTAATTAATATCCTGCTTCATGAAAGAACAATGCATGATGGATTTTTTCAGCACTTGACTGAGTCCACTCTCAATGAGCTATAGCTCAGATCTTTGAGTCCAAAGGTTTCAAGTCTGACAAGTTTCCATTAAGCTTCAAATATGTTGGTGGTCATGATGGACACCTTTGAGGTAAAAACTGAAGAACTGCAGCTAAAAGTTTTGTGGTTCAGTGACAGAAGGAGCAAAAGTGAAGAAAGAAATTAATATTTGTGACTGCAAAATTCATGACTGAGTTTTTCAGAATATTAGTCATGTATGTTAAAAAAGACAAAAGTGGTAAAGCAGAACTAGAATTGAGTGACCTGTTCTTTCATGTGGATGTCATACTATAATTTGGTTCCAAAGATTAATTCATAAGCTGTTTTATAACATACCAAAATCCAGAAAAAATATGAAAATGCAACAGCGGGTACAGAAGTAATTTTAAAAGAAGAAAAGAAGTAAGTTTAATTCTGACTCCATGTGCTATGAAAAACTGGAAAGTATATGCATAGTTGAAATGGCTGCATGAAAAGGTTACTAGACATGATGTGTAAACATCCTTTATTGTACTCTTAGGCTTATTTTCATGTGACACTCACCCTGAAATGTGAAGCGTACTCTTGGTCACTCCTTCTCTCCTCTCTCTAGTTAGCCTACTGGGTCTGTGCCTGTAAATACCTTCTGATTGTCAGCAATACAAACAAACCCCTTGCCTTTCCACTAGTGTGCCAGGTTTAGATGACTATCAGTTGTATCTGGGCATAAAAGGTAGCACAGTGATTTTTAAGACAAAGTTAATTAGTTAGCTTAAGTAATGTTGATATTGGTACAAGTAGAAGCTGAAAAATGGTATACTGATTATTCAGGATTTATAAAGCAGACTTAGAAAATATGAGATATGATTTATTGCCATATGTACAGTACTTTTTGATATCATTACTAAATATTTTATTAACTATAGAAACAAAAGAAATAACAGGCCCAAACATTATTCTTCAATGACCTGTATTTACCACCTACACCATTCACCCCTGTGTAGGCCATTCCCCCTACGTCCTTCTGAACTGAAAATATTAAATCCAAGATGCATTGCCTTAAACATTTAGAAACTGTACTGAGTTACTTTGGTAGTGTCTTATCTCCTAGCCTTAGAAGGACAATGAGGAGACATTGTGTTTCACCTCCTGTGTTTATAAAGGTAAAGAGGGAAAACATTTATTATTTAAGCAATAACCCATGCCTGGGTGTGGGTAATGCTGGATTTACCCACGGTTGGTGTGGTTTGGTCATGAGGGCGAAGCTCAAGTGGCCAAACAAAGACAACCGTGGGTAAATCCAGCATTACCCACACCCAGAAGTGAAAAAAAATACTTACTTTTCTTAAATAATGGCATTGTATAATGCCTCCGTGCTGCCCTTCCACAGCTGTCCAGTATTCTGCGTCAGTTCTGATGTACTGTGCGTGTGTATGGTTACGCAGGACATCAGAGCTGTGTGTGGAAGCAACGGAGAAAGGAAGATCTCCGTTGCTTTTTAAAAGGTGTCTCACTATGTTAAAAGAGTTTAACATAGAGATATAGCTTTAAAAAAAGCAACGGAGAAAGGAAGATTTGCATTTTCTACTATATAGTGGAACAGAAATATACCAGAATTGCAGAAACTCTTGAAAAATACCATGACAGTACATTGATCTGACTGCCAGGGTCCAGAAAAGCTATGAAGGGTACTAAAACAGTGAAATATGATAAATGTAACTCTGCCCATGTAGATAAACTATGGAGATAAGTGAAAACCAGGGTAAGTGATGGCTTCAGTGATTTCTAAAATTCAACATAAAGACGCAAAGTAAAATTTGTTCCACGCTGTTATTTATTTTATAGACTGTATAATGAAATAGTTATACAAAATCTTTTATGATCCTAATTTGTAGACAGAAAATTCATAGTTACCAGGCTAAGGACCACCAGGGCCTTTGTAAGCTTAGCCATGCAGTCCAACCCAATTATGCCCCTATGTATCATGGGCATTTATTTGGAGAGTGTATGTTAGTTATAAAGCTTCTATAGTTTATGTTGGGGATATATTACGTTGGGGATTACTGTCTGTCTCTGTCTATCACAGACATGGGGCCGGACTTGCGAAAGGGATTTATGCAAGCTGTAAATGTCTATAGGTTAATAAGTGTATGGTGTAGCACAAATAATATTATACAGAAGATCAAGCCTCCCAAGATCATTCTACAATTATGTGAGAAAGAGATACTGGACATAATGATATTTTCAGTTTTTAAAAATGGTCTCTCCATCTCTTTTGCATTTTGAGGATCACATGACAAAGGCTTTCAGTACTTGACACCAGGTCAGTATTGTTTTCAATGACCTTAGTAAGGCTTTGATTACGTTAATCATGATGTGTTTATTAATAAACTCAGGGCACTAAGTATGGATAATTCAGTGCTTGGATAACAGACTGGCTGATTACCATAATCTGGAGAGTACATCTTACATTCATGGTCAGATACAGACTGCACCTAGGAATTTCACAAGGTTTCAGCCTTACTTCCATTCTTTATAACATTTATCCTGTTTGTTTTTTGGGTCTTGCTTTCTCAGTGATTTTCTGTGGCAGGATTCAGGTTTTGGGAAGGCAAAGTTTCCATAACTCAAGTAATTTCTTTTTGAAGACTTTAGGAGTTCCCTCAATATCCATCATAATCATTGCAGAATACAAAGCCTGATTATTTGGGAACATAACCACGGGCATGAAACGTCCATTCTTCACTGAAAATATCTTTTTTCCTCAGTCACATGCTGGGTACTCATTTATGTACAAATCTGTTTGCTATTTTGTAAAGGCATTACAGTGTGTGTGTGTGTGTGTGTGTGTGTGTGTGTGTGTGTGTGTGTGTGTGTGTGTGTGTGCGTATGTGCGTGTGTGTGTGTGTGTGTGTGTGTGTGTGTATGTGTGTGTATGTGCATGTGTTTGTGTGTGTGTATGTGTGTATGTGTGTATGTGCATGTGTATGTGCGTGTGTTTGTGTGTGTGTGTGTGTGTGTGTGTGTGTGTGTGTGTGTGTGTGTGTGTGTGTGTGTGTGTGTATGTGTGTGTGTGTGTGAGAATAAAATTAAAAATATGATAGCTGAAAAAAGTTTTGAGTCTTGTAAGAATAAATATTGACTGTTGTAGTTGTAATGATAACAGAAAGCTATTTATCAAGCTCAAGTCTTCATGCATGATTCACTCTGTATTATGGAAGCTTAGATTTCCTTTAATAATGACGCTATCCTCCCTAACAACTATGTTATCCTTCTTAACAGTTACGTTATGCTCCCTAACAAGTAATACATTTTTGTGCTATTTAATACTTGTGTGACCTAGTATTAGAGAACATCATCTTTGTATGAATATGTGCTGATATCACTAAATTAACTCAGGGTAAGAGTCACAAGATCCTACAAAGTTCTGTCAAGACCATATACCTACAATATCTTGGGGTAACCATGGGCAGTCTCATAAGTTTTAATGTTCATATTAACCAAAGGGGAATACTTCATATAAAATTTGTAGGCATGTGCTTAAGAGGAGTTTGAAGTAGATAGATCAACAGTAGAATATTCATACCCTCTATGATCACCTAAAAGCATTCCAGGCTGTTAACAACTGTTGTCTGCAGTCCAGTAAAACATTTATTTGCAGTGTTGCTTATCTGCAGTTCTGACAATAATATTACTTATAAAAAAAAAGAATAGTGCTATATTTAGACCACATAATCACAGACAGTGCAAATACATGCCATGGAAATCGTCTGCATACTGACCATAGCTCATACCTTCCATCTTCAAAACATGGAACATTGGCTCTCATAATGTGGAACAAATGGCCAAAATGTGTAACGCTTACTAACAGCGTACTAATAACTTCAACTAGGGAACTCAAAAAATGATTAAAGTGTGCTACTTTATACATGTAAAATGTTCTTTGGATGAATTGATATGATTTAGTATTATTTACCATGGATATAATATTGAATGCATGACAGACCCTTTAGTGTGGAATAATAAGGAACATGGGTATTTTAAGACTCAAAATGAGGAACATTTCTTGTAATAAGGTACACCTGAGAGGTATGATACTGACGATCCTTTTCCATCACTATACCCCTGGACATTAGGTAATGACACCTTATCCAAAAACCCTACCCTGCCTAATCATAGACCCCTGTTGGCAACCTAACTACAATATATGACAACCAAACAACTGCATTACACCAGTGAACAAAACAGAAAACTGGAAGCTGGAACACTAGACAGAGTCATGCCTGCAGAGTGGCAGCAGATGATTCTAGGAGGATGATGGTGATGGGACAAAGACTTGGGTAGCAGAATAGCAGGATCACATGTATGTAACTAAACAGGGAAGTAAACTACAGTCCAGATAACAGCCTGAAGACTGGAGACAAATTTGCCAAAACTGCCAATTTCTGATAGTAAATCTGTGAAGAACTGTTCTTAGACATAGGCTGCAGTGTTGTGGATAATTAGTGGTCAGTTTACAGTAGCATTTGCTAAAACATTTTAGAGAATTGGCAACCTGTACATTGTTACTCTGATAGGAGAATAAACGTTCTCCAGCAAGGTGTTAATGTACAGGTAATGTCCACTGAAAAATACGTCCACTGCTTAATGGCAGTATATTATACTGCTGTGGAGCTCAGACTGTAAGAAAGCTAATGGTTGCCATAATTTTGTGCTTGCTAAGCAGCACTCTTTTCTGTTTAGTGAGTGTTAAATTAAAAGAAACAGATAATTAAAAAAAAATAGAAAAGTCTGTGTGTGTGTGTGTGTGTGTGTGTGTGTGTGTGTGTGTGTGTGCGTGTATATTTATGATTCTGTCTGCATATGTGACCGTATGTGTACTTGCATGCATGAAAGTTGCAGTGTGTGTGTGTGTGTGTGTGTGTGTGTGTGTGTGTGTGTGTGTGTGTGCGCGCGTGCATGCGTGTGTGTGTGCGCGTGTGTGTGTGTGTGTGTGTGTGTGTGAGACATATACTGATTGATTGATCAGTGGTTACAGCAGTTATTTAAAATTAAAAAGGTCTGCATACTACTCAACCTCTTAGCTTAAGAAGTATGGATAAAGTCTAAGAAAAGGGGGACAAAGGCTCAAAATAGGGACAGAGTTTAAATATTGCTCTTAAAAAATTAGAAACTTGCTGTTATAACATGATTTATATTAGCATGCATTTTCTCAAGGATATGAAGTCTAAACCTCAAATATAAGTCATTATTAAGTGACTTCAACCCCAAATGATTTTCAGAAAACCACACATTTTATGAGGAACATACCAAAAATAAAAACTAAAAAAAATGAGGTAAAAATCTGGACATTCTGTGAAAATCTGAACAGTTAAGAGGTATGCATTTATAACATTTTTAAAGGCTGGCATTATCAATTGAGTTTAATCATGTGTGTTTTTAAATGTACTGTACTTTGTTTCCGAAAGTGTGTGTGTGTGTGTGTGTGTG